>NC_079425.1:4782679-4807378 GCF_026213295.1 Gadus chalcogrammus
GACCGCATCCAACCTCAGCTGTGAGCTGTGATCATGGTTGATCATGTATGGCCAACTATGGCGTGGTACTTCATGTGGATGTTCTTATGTTGTTGTTTTTGTTGGATGACACACACCACACTCCAGCGGAAGCTTGTGGTGTGCTTGGTTCAAGATTCGGTAATGACTCACTCCGCCGCTGGCATGTTCGGTTGGTGACATCATAGCACCCTTTGTTTACCAGGAAACACAACACACGTGCTATTGGGTTATAAAAAGAGAACGGCTTACTTACGGTAAGAATGTGTGTGTCCATTTGGAGTTGTTGATTTGGGAGTTTTGGCCCGATTCACTTGCCATCATAAATAATATTTAAAAAATACGATTTTAAAAAGCATGCTCTATTTTCTATATCGTAGGAATAGGACACTGCACTGATATTTGCCCAATGTGTTGCCGGTTGTTTGGTGAATACTTGTAACTGTAGGAGAAGAGATCTCACGGAAATTAAGCAATAAACAAGACTCATACCAGTAATAGTATGGCTGTCTTTGCAACCACACTTATCAGCCAGTTACTTGGCTCCTCTTATTTTTCACTTATAAGTATTGATGCGATTAGATTAAGTCCATCTAACCCAGCCTCTCCCATTCCCTTCGCAACAGTACTAACAGTCCTAACTGTCTCTGTTTGGTATAAACAAGAGTACCGGGCCATGTCAGCCAAACATAATACGTGATTCTTTAGGAATACGTCTGTGGGGCTGCACCCATAACACTAACGTCAATACAAACCACTAAACCCTTCCACAGATGTTCATTTAAACCATTACATGAGCTTCTGTTAATTTTTCTTCTAACTTGAAACAAGAACATGATTTGAAACTTTCTACTTTCTTAACTTGAAGGTAATTGTAAGTGTGTGTGTGTGTGTGTGTGTGTGTGTGTGTGTGTGTGTGTGTGTGTGTGTGTGTGTGTGTGTGTGTGTGTGTGTGTGTGTGTGTGTGTGTGTGTGTGTGTGTGAGTGAGTGAGTGAGTGAGTGAGTGAGTGAGTGAGTGAGTGAATGAGTGAGAGTGAGAGAGTTTGTGTGTGTGTGTGTGTGTGTGTGTGTGTGTGTGTGTGTGTGTGTGTGTGTGTGTGTGTGTGTGTGTGTGTGTGTGTGTGTGTGTGTGTGTGTGTGCATGCATGTGTTCTGAGCTAACCAACACGGAGCAATGTCCCAGACGGTCTGACCCAGTGGCCCAGACCAATCAAAATAACTCCCCCCTCTCTGTGGTACAGTCCGACATATTCTCCTTCCTGAGCAAAGTCTAGCCCAAGTTCAAGAATCCACTGTTGCTCACACACACACACACACACACACACACACACACACACACACACACACACACACACACACACACACACACACACACACACACACACACACACACACACACACACACACACACAAATAATAGAAAAACACACATCATACTGAATCACAGGTAGACAGAAAAACTATTGCAAGTGCAAGTACAAATGTGAGATGCAGGAATAAAGGTAGACAAAAATAAATAGTAGACACATAACAGAAGACACATGAACACACATACACAAATAGTAACACACACAACACAGCACACACACACACACAAATAGAAATACCCAAACAACTACTAGTTGCTCAATCCCAGAAGACCCTCAGCTGTGGAATCTTGGTAAACTATGACATCATCACTGCGAGACGACTTGGTTGACCAGGGAAATGTTGCCCCCGGTAACAAAAAGCAGCTGCTACACACACAAACACAAACACACACACCAAATCACAGACAGGCAATAACACACATGCCAACAACACGCACAAAGACACACACATGCACACACAGACACTCCACACAGAGAGATTTGGGTTGTTGCTGGCCTCTCCATGTGAATCTGGGATTTCACGAAGCGTCTCCTACTGCCAGATATAAGTGCAGTTACACGAAGCGTCTCCTACTGCTAACTTTAAGTGCAGCAACTCAAAGAGGCCCTACTCCCAGTCCCCGCTCTGAGGGCAGCCAGCAGTGTTGACTCGGGGCCATGTTGGAAAAGCTGCGGAGTTTTCCTCTCTTATGAAAACAATGATGCAGTTCTTTATTAGCTTCCTGCCTTTAACAGGCATGGAAGGATAAAGCCAGCAGGCACACACACACTCACACAGACACACTCACACAGACACACGCATACACACACACACACACACACACACACACACACACACACACACACACACACACACTCCATTAAGACAACTTCTAATTTTGTGTTTGCCTATGTGTTTGTTTTTGTCCGTGCAGATGTGTGTCTTTGTGTGTCCAGGAGTTTGTACTCTGCACGTTTGTTCCATTGGTGGTGTGTGTGCCGCATACAGATGTTTGTGTTAAGGGTACAGTGTGCGCATGCTTGTTTGCCTTTGCATGTGTTCGTGTGTGTGCATGTGTGTGTGCATGTGTGTCTGCGCGCACCCCTTGGTCCAGTTCAGCCCTTTATTTTTATGTCCCAACTCTCACACTAACACCTTTCTTCCATCTTATCAAGTCTCTCTCTTATCTCCGACTGTCCAAACACCCTACATCTGTTCTTCCTCTCTGCTAACATTACCTTACCTAACCGTATTCTACACAGATCCCTTTTCATCAACACAGTTTGTTGAATAGTATGATGTGTGTTGTGGTGTGTGCGTTAAAGTGCTGTTGTATTGTATGTTCTATTGTACTGTGTTGTTGTTGTACAGTGTGTTGTATGAGTTATTGTGCATTTAGTGGGTTGTATTATGTTTTATACAATGTGTTGTATTATGTTTTATACAATGTGTTGCATGTATTGCTGTGTAGTATTGTACTGTGTTGTATGTGGTACAGTGTGTTGTTTGAGTGACGGTGCATTGAGTGTGTTGTGTTGTGTTTTATACAACGTGCTGCACGTATTGTTGTGTAGTATTTTCTGCGCTGCATGGTGTCTGTGTTGTGTTGTATGCACTGTACCCTACCTTATCGCGTGAGCAGAGTAAAGACGTACCACTCAGGTCAGATCTCTACGATGTAACAGCCTTCGCTTTGGCTCTGGATTCAGACCTAACACTAACACGAGACTCTTCCAAATATATCAGCGGCACCCCTACTGCGGCCTCAGTCCCACGGCCAACACCATCCATCAGCCATGTATACATCCACACCAGACAGAACACATCGCTCTACCGCTCCCGCGCCTCATCCGCACCCCACTCGCTGAGGGAGGGGGAGACGGGGGAGAAACGGGGGCGGGAGATGGGGGAGGAGAAACGGGGGAGACATGGGGGAGGGAGGTGGGGGGGGAGAGATTGGGGAGACGTCAGAATGGAGAGAATAGGGGGGAGAGCTGGGGGAGACCTGAGATTGTAGATGGGGGAGAGAGATTGGGGAGACATGGGGAGGGAGATGGGGGGGGGAGAGAGGTTGGGGGAGAGCTGAGGAGGGGAGATGGAGGAGAGAGATTGGGGAGACATGGGGGGAGGAGATGGGGGAGACCCCCGCCGTGGAGAAGTTAGGGGATGAGTTTTGGGAGAAGGGGGAGAAACGGGGGAGATCTGAGAGGGGAGATGTGGGAGGGAGACGGGGGAGAGACCCGGGAGTGGGGAGGGGAGGGGACGGGTTCTGGGAGACACAGAGGAGACATGGGGGAGAGCGGTAAGTGCCTGCAGTGGAAGGGTCTGTTCTGGGAGCTGGAAACTGATCAACCCAGAAGAGCGGCGGGCTCAGAGCTGATAGAACCCAGCTGGTCCGTATCACAGTGAGCGCCACATTAAAAGCCCTCCGAGAGCATGTTCATTTCTGGCCTCACCGTGCACGCCACAATAAAAGCCCTCGAAGGCCACGTTAACCTGCCGTCCACGGTTAAGTTAACAGGAAAGCCTAACGGAGGCTGTAAAACGAGAATGAGCAGGCCCGGGGACAGACACGCACACACACACACACACACACACACACACACACACACTTGGAACGGTTACAGACAGAGCTGACATGGCTCATAGGGCTCACGTCTGTTTTCTGCAGCATCAGCAGTTTGCAGGATGAGGTGACCAGCCCGCGCCAGCTGTTTCATAGCATCACAACACACCCATGACTCACGGTTCAGCCTCTTACCAACTCACTCTCACTAACCACCAACCCTCAGGCTTGCTGTCCGACCGGCCGCTCTGCCGGGAACGGCGTGTGTCTGCACTAGCTGCATCAGTAGAATGGAATGGTAGTCGAGCAGGAGGAGCTGCTTCACACCCACACATAAACATACACAAACACGGGCACAAACACATGCGCGCGCACACACACACGCACACATGCAAACAGACAAAAACACAAACACAGGCACATGAATATACATAAAAACACACATCCACACACACTAACATACACAAACACGTGCACACAAAGATACAAAAACACACACAAACTTACACAAACAAAGGCATACAAACATACATAAAAACACACATACACACACACACGTCACTTGGTATGGATGTAGGTGTATGTAACTGATCATGGATGTCAAGCTGACCTGTCTCTCAAAAGGTTGGATTCACTGAGTAGTAAGAGAGGGTAAATATATATATATATATATATATATATATATATATACTAGGGTGATATATGTTCTCTTCTGAACAAGGTGATTTAGTGGTGCGTGTGTGTGTGTCTACTACACATGCACAAGAACAAGAGGGTGCGAGCGAGAGAGTGAGAACCAGAGAGAGAGAGAGTTGCAGGTACAATCTTCCACTGATAGCATTGTTACTATTCAGACTCTACAGGATGTGCGAACCCAGAGGAGGCGCGTGCACGTGACATTTAGGCCAATAATCTCGGGCCGACATCAGCGTTCCCTCACGCCACGTCTGGAGGAATCATTATCGGGTCCTGGAGTCCGGACAATGAATCTCTTAACACACACCCCCACACACACACAGAAACCTTTCTTATTTCGAAATAAGAGAATGTCGATAGTGAAGCACCGAAGCGGAACATCGCAGTGGGTGTCCTCTGCTTCACGTCTCCTCTCTGAGTCCCAGGGGCCTCCTTATCTAGCCTGTGAGATGACAAATTTGCGGTTGGGGCTACAATACTGTCCATGCAAGAAAATGAATGACATAACTACATGAACACATCTGTTCAGCCTCGCCTTCACATCCCCCGGTTCTCTCTCCTGTCCCCCCTTCCCGTCCCCCCCCAAACACACCCAGGGGTGTAGTGGGGGACAGGACACCTTCCTTGTGTCTCGCGTGTGCATGTGTGTGTGCACTGCCCATCATCCCTTTAATAATACTTCAAATCAAATGTATTATTATTATTATCATTCATATTATCATAGTGTGTGTGTGTGTGTGTGTGTGTGTGTGTGTGTGTGTGTGTGTGTGTGTGTGTGTGTGTGTGTGTGTGTGTTACGTGTTCTCTGGCACCTCCCCGCGTGAGTTAGCACTGTGCTAACAGAGTGGCTGGCGGGCGCCCTGTAAACCCATTTAGACACAGAGCCTTCTCTCCCCCGGGGATTAATAGCATCGGGCCGGTCTGTCGGGCCCCGGGCCAGGGAGGGAGGCTGGGACGGAGAGCAGATCCCTGGGATGAGATAAGGTACGGGGGCCGACGCCCCTCCGCTCGGCTCTTCCCCCGATGGGTCCGGCGGTCAAGAGACATCTAGGCCGAATACGATGTCCTACCACGGCCGTTCTGAGATCCCTATCGGTAAACATGTCGAGATGTGTATCTGTGATTACATACTGCACACGCGTACCCTCCCTGCACTACACACACAAACACACGCACACTCGAGTGTGCACACATACTCACATCGCAACAGACGTGCACGCACACACCCTGGTTGATAGGGGTGTGTGTGGGGGGGGGGTGTGGGGGGGAGAGAAGTGCCGTCTGTTGGGTGAATCAGGATAAATGATCCGGTGATTGATTCCTCTTTCACTTCCTCATGTCGAAAGGTCGAACCCTAGACTAACGTACCTCCACTGTGTTTGGAAACCCTTCGTCTGCAGTATTATCTGTGGCTTGGGGGTCAGAGGTCAAACTGGGTAAGGCCGACCATCTTCTGCAGACATGAACACCATCAGGCCATATTTGGTCGGGGTTTAGGGATGTTAGAGTTTGAATCCAAACCCTCAGTGCACTGTTGTGTCAGAGTATTAGAGTGATAATGTTTTGAAATACAATAATAGAGGGGTTGCATTGGAAGAAGACTATTTCAAAGAAACATGCAATAAATTGCTGCATTCACTGTAGTATGTTATTGCTAACAGGATTGCATCACAAGATATAGGCGTGCACTATAGGCGTGCACCACTCTCCTGTCTGTGAGACCATCTGCTGAATAATTATGTAAGCGATTTAGCTGAATTTGAGGGGTCCTCCGTGCTTTTGATTAAACAAAACGAGCAGTGTGTTTAAGGTCAGTGCATGATTCACCCATCCGCATGTGTGATCCATTAACAAGGACCGAAGGAGTGTTTTCACATTTGAAGGGAACTTTTACAATAATATGAGTACTCTTCCAGTAATGACATTATTTTGGAGCCTCGAAGGTTTCCAATAAAGATACTCATTCGTTTGCAATTTTGTACTAAATCTTCGCTGCACGTAAGCAACTGAATTGGTTGGGGGCCGAGCTACGCTCTTATGAAATGAATACGAACTGCAGCACCTAGTGGTCTTAAGGGTTATGACACCCATCCAACTACACATCATTTGACAAATAAAATGAACTACAAGGGCAGCATCATTGAAGGTACAGATTATGATCACACACTTAGTTGTTTGCATTAAGATTTGGATCATTATGAAATGAATCATGAACTGAAAAGGAATTTCAAGCATTGACAAGCCTGTGGGCGCATAGACCAAAGGCACAGCAGACTAAAGACTAATATCTAAAGTCTGATGGCACCCTGGCTGCATCCGAATACTCGTACTTGCATACTATATAGTATGCATTTTGTAGTATGCGAAAAATCTAGCGCGTCCGAATACTCTAGTATGCATTCTGTAGTACGGAAGTCGTTTCCGAATGCATACTACCGCCAAAGTGAACCACGGACCACACTACGCTATCCCACAATGCAACCGGAGTCTGGTAACAAACGAAGAAGAGATGGCTGACCCGACACCACCAACAGCGGCTTTTTATTTGTGTGTGTGTTCAATAAAAAAGGAAAAATTAACTTCAATCGTCTTTTTCACGGAGTAACAAATAACTGTAAATGTATTATTATTATTCCAAAAAAATGACTTACCAAATGTCCACATATATACAACATAACCTGCCGGTAAGTCGCTCTACGAGATGACCGACGACGACGCCTTCTAGCAGAGATATCCATTTCAAGAGCCATTCGCGTAGAAAGAGACATTTTTTTATTTAATAGCAACGATAACAAGACGGAAAACAGGTACATTTTGCCGCCATCTGGGGGGAGATACGTCATCTCCAAACATCCGGTGGAGTTTCGGCGGCGTTCGGAGGCGTTCTACGCATGTCTGTAGACCGTACTACACAGTCAAGTGTAGTATGGTCAAGTAGTAGACACTAGACAGAAATAGTATGTACTAGGTATTCGGATGCAGCCTCAGACTTGGATGAACAGGGGGTTTCACTCCATTTCACGTATTTGTTTATAAGCGTGTAATTGGCTAACAGTGAACACAAATTCGGCCAACAGTAGTAAACTGTTAGTGTCTGTAAAAGGTTTCAAATGAACCCTTTAAAGACTGGCCACTGCATAAATACACGTTTAATTCCCCTTTGGAAAGTTTCATCCATTCTAGGTATTGAGTCTCTTTATGGTAGAATTATCTTCTTCTCAGAACAGGAAACGAGGCGTAACTCTGCACTGTTCAGTTCCTTGCCCAGGCCCTGTGCGGTCTCCCCCAAAAGGTTCTGCTGTACCACTGTAGCTGGATCCTGCTTTGGTAGACTGCTGACGGGCGCTTTTGTAATCTTCCCATTAAAACGTATGCAAATTTTATAAACCTAAAAATCGGACTTGGGACTGGTATTCCGACGAGGCCAATAAGGACAGAAGTCAGACTCCCATACACACATTTATTCTATATAAAAGAAAAGCAGAGCATAGCGATATTAACAGTTGAGAAAAGGCAGGGCGGTCACTGGAACACCACGGTGTCCAACATGGCCGCCAGGCACTGGACGATGTTGGAGGTCATCAGTACATCCACATGCTCCTCCAGATGTCTCTTGGGGTCCTGACAGGATGATATGGGGGGGGGGGACGGGGGGACAGGTCATTAGATCCAAAGATATTGTGATCTGCTTGCTGTGTTGATTGTGTCAAAGTGAGCACGTAATCAGACGGAGTCCAATGAGATCATTAGAATAGTCCATGTATCTGCAGTCAGACAGGTGCAGGAAAACACTCCCACCCACTCCTGCTTACATTATGAACGCATCGGACGTTATAAGCAGACGCGACTCACCTGTTTGCCAACGTTCTTGATGGCCAGCTGTTCCGGGGTCATCTTGTCCTCCTCCTCCACAGCCTGTGAGGTAAAGGGTTAACATTAACACAAGCTCTCGATTCACCTCCCCTTCTCTGCCTCCAGTCTAAAGCATCTCCTCACGATGGGCATGGGACGATATACCATTCATCTTCCCTCTCCCATACAAAGCGGTTATCTTGGCTTTAAGGGTTTCTTCAGTGACTTTAAAGTAGGGCTGCTCGATTATGGGAAAAATCAAAATCACGATTATTTTGGTCAATATTGAAATCCCGATTATTCAAACGATTATTTTTGAGTTTGAAAACATGTATTTTTTTCAGCATGTCTCGACCCAAAGATATGTATCCAGCTGTTCTGCCCTTTCTATAAAAGATACAATTAAAAATATTTATATTTCTCGAAAAAATAGATGTTAACTTTGTGACCGTTGGACGCTAAAATCAAAATCTCGATCAAGCTTCAATTAATCGCCCAGCCCTACTTTAAAGGTCTACCCAGGATGTGGTTGAATGCATTGGCTACGCAGATAAACCTCATTGGGCAAAACCGTAGCTTTAGAATGTTCCAAAACCAGGGCTTTAAGCATACTTATTTCCAGAATGCGATGCACCCGAGCCTAAAAAGTTAGTGGCCCACAAAGACATTAGAAGAAAAAAAGCGTACCTTGTTGTAGTTCTTTGCCAGCTCCAGCATCTCCTTGACAATGTTCTCGTTGAGCTTGCAGTGCTCACTGTAGTCGGTCAGGGTCAGACCCTCCATCCAGCTCTTCTTGTGCAGGTTCAACAGCATCTACACGCCAGAGACACAGAGAGGTTGAGTCATGTGACCGTCGCGTCCAATAGGACAGCACCACGTAGCATCATGTGACCACTGCGTCCTATCAGAGGCGGGCGTTGTGTGGGATGCAGACCTTCTGCTCTAGCTCGTTCTTCCTGTAGTTGATGGTGATGGAGTAGTAATGTCTGTTCAGTCCGTGGATAAGAGCCTGGGAACGGAGAGAGAGGAAGTCAGAGTTATCTCAACAACAACAAATTGATCAGACATGATTTCAAGTCCAAGGTATTAAAATCCTACCAGAAAAATCTGGATTATTTATCGTTTAGCTGAGGTTGGGAAATTTGGTGTTACAGCAAAAAAACTACAGGATAGTAATAGGAATGAAAAAATAAAGTATTGATAGTACTACAACTCTGAAAAAACGATGTAACTGTAGATAGACCAGTTGGGCTAGACGTGATAGATACTCCATTAGCCGTTAGATCCAAAGTCATCACATCATTCCCAACATCTTGTAGCGTCGGGATGGCTCACCTGGATGGAGGGTTTGTTGAGGTGACCCAGGTTGGATGTGGTCTGTCGCGGTTCATGACCCAGAACCATCATGTTGGCGTTGATCAACCTGAAGGCGTCAATCACCACCTGGAGAGAACACATCAAACCCATTCACTTCTACTGGGTGAACACGCCAGCTGCTGAACAGCACCGGGCAATATCGACTACGCCGATCGCAACCAATTACAATTAGGGCATTTGGCAGATGCTTTAATCCAAAGCGATTTACATCGGTTAATACACACATTGACACACCGACGGCAGAGTCAACCATGCAAGGCGACAGCCAGCTCGTCAGGAGCAGTTAGGGTTAAGTGTCTTGCTCAGGGACACATCGACACTCAGCTAGGAGGAGCTGGGGATTGAACTAGCAACCTTTCGGTTACAATACAACTGCTCTACCTCCTGAGCTAAGCCGACATTCGGCAACCTTTTTTAAACTGTACTTCTTGACCCTAGTTCGGTTTTTTTTTTGTTCATTTCAATTTATTCACTGCGTAAAAGACTACACTTGAACAACAATCAATAGGAATCTGAAGTCGTTATCTACTTCTACTCAACTGTCCGATATATTGAACACATAGGCATAACGTTAAATCTCTTCATCTCTAATGTGGTCAATATTTTCTATAAGAGACAGAAAGAATAATAGAGAACAGACAGAGTGAGAGGACCGACAGAGTGATAGTGGACAGAGAGTGATCAAGGACAGACCGAGAGATCAAGGACAGACAAAGAGAGAGAGGACAGACAAAGAGAGAGAGAACAGACTGATCGAGGACAGACAGAGAGATCAAGGATAGACAGAGATCAAGGACAGACAAAGTGATCAAGGACAGACAAGAGGGATTGAGGACAGAGAGATTGAGGACAGAGAGACTGAGGACAGAGAGACTGAGGACAGAGAGATTGAGGACAGAGTGATCAAGGCCAGACAGAGAGAGATCAAGGCCAGACAGAGTGATAGAGGACAGACAAGAGTGATAGAGGACAGACAGAGTGATAGAGGACAGACAGAGTGATAGACGACAGACAGAGTGATAGACGACAGACAGGGTGATAGAGGAGGGTGATAGAGGACAGACAGAGTGATAGAGGACAGACAGAGTGATAAGACGACAGACAGAGAGTGATAGACTGACCATGAGAGAGGACAGAAAGCAAGACACACAGAGACGGCACGAGAGACCAGACAGATGGAGGCCTACCTTTCCCTTGACGCTCTGGATCGGGTCGACCACCACAGCGACGGCCCGCTCCGACAGCGCCTCGAAGCTCTGCTGGGTGTTGATGTCCACGCCAGACAGCCAGCAGCCGAACCCGGGGTGACTGTGGTACCAGCCGACCACCATCTCAGGCCTGTCAACACACACAGTGACCCGTCAGGGTTAGGACAGAGCCAACCTCACACCATGGCTGTTTAAATCACTGAGGACATCTCAGTAACCCACTGAAGGTTGCTTAATTCACCATACAGTTTGAGAGGTTTTCCATTGTTCTGCCGCGTGTTGTTAATAGTTGAAGCACTTATACAAATATTAAGTGTGTGTGTTTACAGAGATAACTGAAGGGTTCGGTGACTGGAAAAGGTCAACAGGTGCCCTAACCCCATTGACACGAACTATACTCGTCATAATAAAACCCTTCATACGTGTTAAACAATACCATTCACCTCAATCCAAGAAACATCCAGATTGGCTAATCTCTGGTTGTTCTAGTCGTCAGTCCTCGATCTATCCTAACCAACGAGGCACATAGACCGAATACACACATGCACAGGTCCATCGCTGACTAGGAGAAGCTCAGGTCGTCAACATCACCTGCCGGTCTGCTTCAGCATATCCAACATCTTGGCCTGGAAGACGGGGTCCACGGCCTCAACACTCACACCCTGTCACAGAGAGGAGCAGCATTTCAGGTGATTATAGTCCTGCACCACAAAACAGCAACAAAGTCAACATCCTGTCACACAGAGGATGGGATTTATCACCACGAGACACAGCAGGAAGGTAGCAAACTACTACAAATCATAAGGAGAATGCAGAAGCTGGCACCTCTAAATTAAATGTATTATTATTTATTAGAAGGCATTTTCCAACTCAGATATTTAGTTATATGGCAGTATATACTTACATTCTCCCTTTAAAGTTTATGTTGATAATTCATTTTCATAATTAATAATTCACTTGTATGCAATTATGTCTAATAGTCAAAGGTAAAAGTTACTTTTTTTACTTAAGTACTTAAGTATTTTTTAAGACGATATGAAACGTGAAAACTAAAAGCCCCTGATGGTCACGTAGAAGAACAGAGCAAAAGACGGGTCCTTACCGTCCCTGACTGGGGCATGGCGAACACGTCAATCACTCGTACTGTGTAGTCATCCACAAACTCCCCCAGCATCAGACCCATGACCTCCATGGGAACACCGGCACGACCGTGTTTCAGCATCTAGTGGACCACAGGGGACAGGAGGAGGCGGCGGCGCCATGAGAAAAAGAACCCACACAACTCTGCGCCCAGGGAGGCATTATAGGCGGGATAGCATTCTCAACACAGATAGGCTGAGGGGCTTGTACCCCAGTCCATCAGGATGCTTATTGATGACGTTACAGAGGGCCTGCCTCCCCTTACTCCCCTAACTCCCAGAGGATTTAAGACTTGCCCCAACTCTGAGCACCTTTAAAACAAGACTGAAGACTTTTATGTTTGCTATAGCTTTCTGCTAAATCTTAAATACATTGCACTTTCTAAAAAGCTTTTTTTTAACTTTGCCTTTATTTTCTATTTTAATACTAAAATGCCTTTTTAACTTTCTATTTTTTGCATATGTTTTTCTTTTACTTACCTATTATTTTATTTTATTGTATGACAATGTTTATATGTGAAGCACTTTGAGTCTGCCTTGTGTATGAAAAGTGCTATATAAATAAAGTTGCCTTGCCTTGCCTTGCACCATTGCTATAGAAAATAGGCCCACTGCAGGGCATACTTCATGAATATCCACATAGACCAATGTTCCTCCTCATTACTTTCTTCTCCTATACTCGTATAGACAACGTGTACATCTGCTAGACGTTGTCAGGGGTAATCGCATGCGAGGTCAATTTAAATAATTGAGATTCTGCGAGGAGAGGACGGGGCTGCCTCTCACCTTGAGCAGTGCCAACGAGGAGATGTAAACCTGTTCTGCCGTGTCGACCGCCGGAGCGTCTGTTGGGGGACCCTAGAGGGGCCAATCAGGAAAAGAAAACAGTTCAGTGAAAACAGTTTCAATAATAGTATTGATTTTGATTAAACAATCACAAATAACATCAATGATTCAAACAACTAAATAGTGGCTTCAGGACAGGGTTAGGGTGCTTGACTCGATCTTCCTCTGTCAAGCCTTGAGCGGGATGCACAGAAAAAAACGTTATGAAAGGTTCTGAGCACAATTATATATATTCAATAGTGAACTCATTCTCTGATGGTGGCTCAAAGAAAGCTGAACACCACCACAGTAAGCCCCTTTCAGAGTGCCAAACACCCACCTGTCCTAGCCCTGGCATCCCTCCTCCGAGCCTCAGCAGCCGGTCCATGTCGGATCTGGAGGAAAAAGAACAAAAGAAAACTGGCTTTTAAAATTCTTCACCTCAGCTTATATGGAGCTAGCAGTCTTGTAGTGGATAGGACTCGGGAGTCCCATTTAAGTGGTTGTGTGTCCGGACCCCCCCCCCCATTGTCCGCAGTCCTTGAGCAAGATGTCAGAACCCCAACAGGATATAAAGGACAGGTAAATTAAAACCCTGAAAGTGGCTTTGGCTAAAATAGTCTCTAAAACGACCAAAACAACTCATGCAACCGGATGACTGGGCATCAGGCGGCTAACTAAGCGCTGAACAATCGAAACAAAACATTCAACCAGTATCTCTACCAGTACCAGAGCCCCCACCATCTCTACCAGAGTCTACGGTGGGATCTGAGCGCTACCCAACGGGGTAATTTACATTTGATTAAAGCGTAGAGGTGCTCATGATGACATGTCTCACAGGAGAGGGGCTCCTGCTCGCATGCTAGCCCTGACATTAGCCGGCTAGGCTAGGTAAAAGAAGATAACACAACAGAAAGAAACAACACGTTACTGACACATTATCGACATCTTTCGTTATACTCCCGTTACGCTACGATTGCATGCGTGTTAACACGATCTAAACCTACCTGTGGATGTTCGGAGAGGGTGATATGAATAGTTTTAATTTGGGATGAATCCAGTGAGATGTAAAAGGCTAACGCAATGAATCAGCCCGAATCCTGTACCGCTGAAGAAGAGGCGCGGGGAGATGACGTAAAATCCCCTCGTCGGAAGCTCTGGCACCGGTCGGGCACTAACACGTTAACACCACAAGGGGGCGCCGCGTCCACGTTTATCACACTTATTGTGTAACTAGGAGGGATTTTCCCCTCTGGATAAGAGGAAATGGCACGATATATTATTAGATACGATATAGATAGACAGTCAGGTAGGCAGATAGATGGACCGATGGATAGATAGATAGATGGATAGTTAGATGGATGGATAGATAGATAGATAGATAGATAGATAGATAGATAGATAGATAGATAGATAGATAGATAGATAGATAGATAGATAGATAGATAGATAGATAGAGAGATAGAGAGATAGAGAGATAGAGAGATAGATGGATAGATGGATAGATGGATCGATAGATCGATAGATAGATAGATGTGTGTGTGTGTGTGTGTGTGTGTGTGTGTGTGTGTGTGTGTGTGTGTGTGTGTGTGTGTGTGTGTGTGTGTGTGTGTGTGTGTGTGTGTGTGTGTGTGTGTGTGTGTGTTTGCGCGCGCGCGTGTGCGTGAGTGTGTGTGTGCCTGCGTTAATTTGCGTGAGAATTTAATGACCCAATGCAAAGTCCATGCAAAGTCCAGGAGTGTCTCTGGAATTATTCTCCGTGTATGCAGTCGATTAGTCCTTTCCACGGATCAAATGCTACTTCTCACTTTCCGGAGGGCATTAAGGCGCAGCTTTGTAACATGACGCCTCTGTGAGTCTGAAACCATAAACCTTCCAGCGGACAGAATCAGGAAGAGAAATGTGACGCTTTAAGCGGGCGTCCGGGGCCCGCATATTGTTTAGATTTGGATTTGCCTTCACTTTAGAAACCTCCGAAGGGCTCCGTCGTGAAACGGGCTTGAATGGATCCACTTTAGATGTGAATGAAAGCACCATTACAAATGTCACTGGTTCTTCGGTCACGTATGGTACACCATTGCATACTGTTTAAGATATGCTCTGTGGTATGCGTTTCCAAAGCTCAGCAAGAGTGGCATACATTTTTTTAATCTGTTCGTTCGCATCATGGTACGACAAATATCCATAATAATGATACTATTATTTACCTTATTACCTGGTAATAAGGCATTGACTCACTTCCAAAAATGGTTTAAAAGTTGTTGCAATGAGATGGTGTCGTTGGTTTATTTATATTACAAATAGACATTGATCCAACTAAACCCCCCTTCAACCAGAAAATCAATATTACATTAGGAGATACAGGATGTTACACATGTACACAATTTTAAAAGGAAAAAAAAAATAGTAGGCCTAATAATCCTACAGAACATCCACCGAAATCATAATGGAAACGCGTGTATTGATGTATCGGTCCTATGTAGTTGTCCATCACTTCATCTCATGGAGTCAGGGATTCGGTGACCTCTAGTTCAGAGCTCGTTTCATCGCATCCTGATTCCCTGACATGTTCGTGTGTGCGTGCGCGCGCGTGTGCGTGTGTGTGCGTGTGTGTGCGTGCGTGTGTGTGTGTGTGTGCATGTGTGTGTGCGCGCGCGTGCGTGCGTGTGTGTGTGTGTGTGTGTGTGTGTGTGTGTGTGTGTGTGTGTGTGTGTGTGTGTGTGTGTGTGTGTGTGTGTGTGTGTGTGTGTGTGTGTGTGTCGGACTGGGGGAGGGGTTCAACAGGGAGGGGGAAAGGGGCGCCAGGAATGCTTGGTATGCGCGGAGCAGAGTAATTGTAAAGCGCTCGGTGTGTAGCAAAATACATTTGACGATAAATACACACCACGACTCTATTATTCGTCTATAACAGTCCGGTGGATTGATTGAACTAGTCATTTTGACATTTTCCAGGTTGAAAAAACAATAATATGTTCGAAATGATACCGGGACAACAATGTATTTTGCCCGGGCACCCCTTTCGCTGGAGAGATGGTACGGTCTATAGTAGGTGGGGACTCTGGAGCCGTCGGCAGGACGTCGTAGATCAATGAACGGGACCGTAGGTTCGGTCCATCGTTTCAATTCATCTGGAGATATATAGATGTGTCAGTGCCTATGTAGATTAGGGAGGGTCCTCCTTTAAGCTTGATTTGAGGGTATATTTTTAACGATGCGGATGTTTTAGCGGGATGGATTATTAAGGAAAACCGTCCGTGTGTCGTGTGTCTGCTCTAATTAGGAAAAATAAACCACAACTAACCACCAGGATGATCTTTGCAAATACAGGCAACCCGTTGAAGACTACCAATCGAAAGCAGGTAGGCCAAAACATTGAAATACCCGGGCCCTATCTGTGTATATCGCTCTCTTTTGCTCGGAGACTTCCAGGATGGGCTTTTGATGAGCAGTAAAAGCTGAAATAACTTAATCCTTTCATGACATTGGAAAGCCCTTCTCTGCCTCACACGGAGGAGATATTGCAATATAACCTCTAAATAGCAATCCCTCTCGCTCAGACAAAGACTACACAGCACTAAAACTACTCATTTATACCATCTTCATGGTGTGGGAACACACTGGTCGGTGGTAACAGCCATGGATGATCCGACCATATGTGTGGACGAGATGACTTCCCCTTCCCATCTATTCCCATACCATTCCTGTCATGGATGCCAGAGAGATCAGAGAAAACCACTAATGTCGTCGTTAAGCGATATGTTATTTATTAAATCGTATAGGCCACGCTTAACGGCCTCATGTACCCAATTACATGGACATGGACAGGTTGGACGTTTGGCTTTCAGATTCATAGTCACAGGTTATCAATCTTCATTTTCAATTTGGCAAGGAACCTCCCTCTGTAGCCTACTAATTGTGTTATTTTATTTGTTCTGTGGTGCCCATTGCTTTTATTCAAGGCTGTTACTCGATTATAACAGGTGATATTCGTGTCTGTCATGGGTAAAGATACATAATCCGTTTTACTGGATCCAATAATCTGATATAAGAGCCAGTAAGTGTTTTTTAGGTCATTCAAGTCCTGGTTTAAGACGGCCACATTTAATCATTTTCGTTGCCCGGCCAGACAGCAGTGTGAAATTAAACACAATCAGTCAGTATGCTTTCCTGCATGGGATCTTACAATGACGTTATTCCAGCTTTGACACTGTTTTACTGTTGTTGACGTCATCCAGGAACTAACTGAATGTGTGGGCTTGTGTGTGTGTGTGTGTGTATGTGTGTGTGTGTGTGTGTGTGTGTGTGTGTGTGTGTGTGTGTGTGTGTGTGTGTGTGTGTGTGTGTGTGTGTGTGTGTGTGTGTGTGTGTGTGTGTTGTGTATTGATGTGTGGGGTTGTGTATTGATGTGTGTCTGTGTGTGTATTGATGTTTGTGTGTGTCTAAGTGTGTGTGTGTGTGTGTGTGTGTGTAGGTGCGTGTGTGTATTTATGTATGATTGTGTACTAATGTGTGTATCTGTGTGTGTGTATACGTGTGTTTCAGTGTGTTGGTATGGGGTTTAGCAAGAAAGTTAGTGGGCTATATTAAGTTTAGTAGTAGTGACCTACTCACACAGTCACCCAAGTGACCCCCATAAATATTTCTGGTTTCTAAGATGGGAGATGCTTCTTATAAAACCGTAAAGCGTTATTGAAGAATGTGCTAGGATTAAGATCTGCATTAATTTAGCCTTGTTGGGCTATTTGTATATGTATGTTTTAGTTCCCAACCATTGATGCATGTTAAAAAAATTATATCAGGATCCTGTTGCAATCCTTTATCCTGCAACTTGATTTGTGGCCAGGCTTCAGTAAATTGTATTTAACCAATGGCGTGAAGATAATGCAAATTATGTTCCATCGAGTCATGAAATGGTGGGCAGGATGGTACAACAATGGTACAAAAATGGTACAAGACATAAGCATTACAAGTCTGAATATCCAACGGGAACAGATGAACAGAGCATAGAAAACTATTACCGACAAGCTAAGATTTATTAAAGATGTTTAAGTGCCGATACGATATATATTACGATTCGGTAAATATTGGTATTCTATAAAAATTGCGATACGATATTACGATTTTTTGTGCCAGTTCTTCTTTTAACCTATGGGTACAATGTTGAGGTTTGGGTTCTACAGGTCTGTAAAAGTCTGCCATTGTTTTACACATGAATGTGACTGAACAGGACATGATGACATAGATAATGGGAATCTATTATAGGAGTATACAGTATAGCGCCCTCTGTAGGAGGGCTCTGGGATACGGGAACTTTTCCTAGGATAAAATGATTTGCTAGCCGACGTAAACCCCGCCAGGCTCTTATCCTGTTAGCTTTCTTCCGTTATTTTTTAATTTGTAGGACCCAGCTCCCAGTGATAATTAAAGCAAAAGGAGGTTGCTCCATTATTATTGTCCCCAACAAGGAAGCGTTATGAGTTTCCCCCTCATATTTTCTATCCAATACCCCGTTCAACAGTAAAACATGTGTGTACATCGTTTGGGCCGCTCGGCAAAGGCCTGTGGGAACGCAAATCAAATGAAAAATGCAAGAACATAGCACCTTCCCTCCTTAACTGGATCAAAATGTTCCAAATTCAGGTGTGAAAGGATCCTAAAATTACATAACGTTTCTGGATTACATTTTCTTTCTTAAAATATATGTTTGAGTCCACCAGATGATACTAGTATTTGGGAAGCAAAAAATGTCAATACTCAATCAATAGTTTCCCGCCCCTAACTAATACTACATGTATTTGAACAGAATGAGACATGACCCTTCTTTGTTTGCTCAGGGCTTGCGTACTAGACCTGCCTGTATGTATTGAACTAATAGACAATGCACACACCACAATGTGACTCGACCGGCCTGCGCGTTCACCTCACAATAACCTACGTGATAAGGCCTTCCTGCACGTGCACTTCACACTAACCTATGGGACAAGGCCTCCCTGGTGGATTCTACAACAGTGCTAGTAGTATGGTCTAATACTAGTCTGTTGCTAGGAGCGAGGCTGGGCTAAATGCTTGTCAAAAAAAGCTGTGTTTGTATTTTGCCGATCGGTTGAGTGACTAAGTGGCCCTGTCATGTTGACAATGTGGATGAACAACCTCAATGCCTTCATTATTGAGATGGCATATTCACATGTTAACTACGCTAGACTACAGTATGCATGATATAAATGTCATTTGTGATTGGCTACTAGGACTTTGTGTGTGTGTGTGTGTTTCTACATGTTTATACACATGAGCCAATTTCTATTCGGGTCTCATTATTTAACCGCATGAAATGTGTTATTCTGTATAAAATGACGTAGTATTGTGTTTAATATCGTGTTTAATATTGTGTTAATATTTAAGAAGTTGTGCGTTAATGTGGTCTAATATTGTGTGTCCATTGTGTAATACTGGGTTTTAATGATTGTCTTATGTTGTATGTCATGTGTGTCTAATGTTGTGTGCTCATGTGTATGTTATAATGAATGCGGGTGTGTCTAATTTTGTGCGTTCACTTGTGTGGAATGTATGTGCCTATTAAACTCCAATGTGTGTATCTGTAATTCTCCTTACAATAAACGGATGTGGTTTCCTGAATTTCCAGTGAAGTGACGAACAGCTGAGTCATCATATCCACATGAGTCATCATCCTACCTAACTCTCTTGCCGCTTCCTGAATGTGACAGCGGATACTAGACTTAACCAGCCACAGAATAAAAATAGTTTATATATTTACGTTGTCCCGTCCAATACATTGCCCTTCCATGCTAACCTCGAGGAGATCTGTGTTGGAGCCCACTGTAGCATTAGCCACCGGAAAAGTGTGTGACCGTTTCCTGTGTGCTTCCTGTTTCCTGTAGTCTTACCCCATGACTCCGCCCAGCCCCAGCAGCAGCAGTAACAGCAGCAGTACCGGCTGGGAACAGCTGAGTAAAACCAACCTGTACATCCGGGGGTTGCCCCCGGCAACCACCGACTTGGACCTCATCAAACTCTGCCAGCAGTACGTGTCACACACGCATACAGTATATACACCACGTACAGTTATGGACATACACACACATACACCTACAGTGTACACACAATGTACATCTACAGTATACATACAACGTACAGTTATGGATGTACACCTACAGTGTACATTCAACGTACAGTTATGGGCGTACGCCCACAGTATATATACAACATACAGGCATGCAAATATACAAACGTACAACTACAGTATATATACAACATAGGAACAACATGAACATACAGGCAAGTGTATATACACAGGCTTGCACACACACGCACACACTCGTAAGTTACACACACACACACACACACACATATATTTATATATATATATATATATACACACCTCACCTGCATAAATATCTGCACACACCCTGTCTCTCACTCTGTAATCTGGATCTCTCTTTATGATGGATCTTTCTGCTGTGGAATGTAAGGGAAGTCTGGAATGAAAACGATCTAATATATATATCTCCCGCTCTATCTCTCTCTCCCTATCTCCCCTTCTCCCCCCCCCCCCCCCCCCCCCATCGCTCTGTCAGTTACAACAACACTATAAACATCTGTGTGCGAGAGCTTAATTCATTAAGGTCCTCCATGATAAAAGCTGGGTCGTGTGTGTGTGTGTGTGTGTGTGATTTTAATTAAGGTAGAGAGGAGGTAGTGGAGCCATAGGCGGCTACTAGTTAGCATGCTGAGCAGCCCTGTAATTAGCAGGGCTGAGTGTGTGTGAGTGTGTGCGCGTGAGCGTGCGTGCGCGGTGCTGGGCTGAATTACAGGCGCTTGGGAGAGGACGGCGGCCATGCAAACGGCAGCAGCGGCTGTTATTGGCGCGCCGGCTCGTGTTTTGTTCCCCCTTCCCAGCGGTGTGCGACCGGCACAAAGCAGAAATGAAAGAGCTTTTCATAGCGACCAGGTCTGAATGATGATGTAAGCACTTCTGTGGGGCTAGTGCCAATACCAGTTGTTGCAGAAAAGGTGTGTGTGAACCCGTCCCTCTGATAGGAAGCTGGCCGGTTTACACAGAGAAGCGTCAGCTACACCCACGTGCTGGCCTGAACGATGTGTGGTTTACGCTATCATGTCCGCATTCACTTCATCTGAGGATATTGTTAAATGGAAATAGACTGTGCACAGAAAAGGATGTATAAAATAAGGGAACAAAAGGGGGACCACCAGTAGTACAAGTTATTATAAAACGATATGTTGTTACTACATGGTTGTACTTTGGAAATGTAATTTCATATTTTTAGGTTCCCTGAACACAAAAATAAAAGACAAAAAACCCAAATTATGAATTTAAAACCTTTGGTACTATAGTTCTTTACATAATGGCATGGATAATGGCAGACTTCTATAGACTCGACTGTAGTAATCAAATGTGTGTTTCTTCTCAGGTATGGAAAGATCCAGTCAGCTAAGGCCATCTTAGACAAGACAACCAACAAATGCAAAGGTCAGTGCTCTCTAACTAGCCTACTGTCTCCATCTCTCTTGTTCCTTCATCTCTAGTTAAACAGCGTTGCTAACATAGCTCGGAGTAGCAGATACAGCACGGCTTACAGAATCTATTAGCAGACACAGCTTGGATAATGTAGCATGTATTAGCAGATGCAGTACGGCTAACTTAGCCTGCGTTAGCAGAGACAGCCTGGCTAACTTAGCATGTATTAGAAAATGCACTTCAGCCAAGCTAGAATATATTTGCAGTGATAGCATGGTTAACATAGCATGTATTAGCAGAGACAGAATGGCTTACATGGAATGTAACAGCGGTAACAGCCTGGCTAGATTAGCTTGCTTTAGCAAAGACAACATAGCTAACTTAGCATGTATTAGCTAGAGACAGCATGGCTATCTTAACATATATTAGCAGAGACATTATGGACAATTTAACATGCATAAGAGGAGTCAGAATAGGTACCCAAGCCTGTATTACTGAGACAGGATAGCGTACTTAGCATGTATTAGCAGAGACAGGATGGCGTACTTAGCATGTATTAACAGAGTCAATGTGGCATGTATGAGCAGAGACAGCTTGGGTTTCTCCGCATGTTATACCAGAGACGTGGTGGCCTACTATTTGCAGAGACATTGCTGCCAATTAAGCATTAATAGGAAGAGACAGTGTGGCTAGATTAGCATGCTTTAGCAGATATGCAGTGTGGCTAACTTAGCATGTTAGCCGAGACTGCTAACTCAAAACAGGGTTTTTAAGTGAGCACTGCTCTGTTACACTCCCAGGATACGGCTTCATAGACTTTGATAGCCCCGCGGCGGCGCTCAAGGCCGTGCACGCTCTCAAAACCAGCGGGATCCAAGCCCAGATGGCCAAGGTGAGATTGCATGCGTATGCTACCGCTAACACTAGCTAGTTCTAAGGCTAGCTAGTTCTGTGTGTGCGTTTGTCGGTGTAGCTGTGTGCCTTTTGTATGTATGTGCGTGTGTGTGTGTGTGTGTGTGTGTATGTGTGTGTGTTGGAGGTACGCTTGCATACAGGTAGTGCCCCTTATATTGTACGCAAGCATGTTTGCTTTGTGTGTGTTTTATTTGTGTGCTGCCGAGTTTGTATGGCACGCAGAGTTAAACACTAAAACACACACGCGCCAGCGAGAGCATACACACACAGGCTCAGCTGACAGGCTCCTCTCCTCTGACCCCATTTCCATTCACCGCCCAAACCAGATGTCGCATCCCTTTCTGCCAACTAATCTGCCAGTCGACATTACACATTGATGGGACACCAGCTCCCCCCCCACCCCCAGCCCCTCTCTCACCCCCTCCCCCCATCATACCACACAGCCCTTTATGCTAGCACAGTCCCCTAGATTAGTACAGATTAGTTATGAAGGTAGCAACCCGACGTTAGAGGCACCGGCGATGCTGCCCGATATTATAAACTGGATCTCCAGTATTGCTTTTGTTCATATTTCCTCAGGATATCTAATATTCGCTTTTTGTACGTTTCGATTTAAAGGAAAATCCTGATGTGACATTTGATGGTTGTAAAAGGTTTTTACTTTCGCTCCCCCAATAAATGGGGAATGATCGAACAGTAGCATTGGTATTATCCATGCAAACTGATATTACAGTTGTTGTTTTTTTACATTAAGAGCTGTTCACACACACGTATGTATCCTTTTAGCTTTTAAAATTAACTCTTATGTTCATTTAAGGCTCAAAGGCATGATTATAATATTTAAGATCCCGATATCAACATCATACTTTCCCCCCGAAATGTAATATCATCATCCATGCTTACTGATATATATCATCAAAAGTAAATCCAGGCATATTATAAGACACACTCAAGAGTCAACTAAACGAAGGCAAACCAAAATGGCGCCGAGGGCGGGAGGCGGTGGCGTGTGTTATTGATCGAGGGAGCGGCGAGGTGCGTCTATATCCAGCCTGTTATTTCACCCGGCTCGCCCAGGGCGCCGTGTGGAGGAGCTCTCCTGGACACCCCGCGCTCCCCTGGTCCCCTCCCTGGTGTGCGTTCCTATGCCGTGCTATGAAATCACCGATGTAGACCGGTCTCCTCTTGAGGGAGGGAGGGAGGGAGGGGTGGGGGGGGGGGGGGGGATATTGTCGGCGGCTGCCATTGGCCCAGAGCTGGGTAGAAACACAGTTTGTGTTCCACGGTCGCTAGGTTACATCCCCATCCTGCGGCTCATGCAGGAGGCCTTAGAGGAGCCAAGACGCCGCGTGTGGGGATGAGGGAAAGTGTGTTTGTGTGTGTGTACATGCGTGCGACGGTGTGTGCTGGTTATATGGCTGTGTGTTTGTCTTCATACGGCTGTGTGTGTACGTGTGCATGCGTATGCGCGTGTCTTTCTGTGTGTGTGTGTGTGTATATGCGTGTTTTTTTGTGTGTGTGTGTGTGTGTGTGTGTGTGTGTGTGTGTGTGTGTGTGTGTGTGTGTGTGTGTGTGTGTGTGTGTGTGTGTGTGTGTGTGTGTGTGTGTGTGTATATGCATGTCTTTTTGTGTGTGTGTGTGTGTGTGTGTGTGTGTGTGTGTGTGTGTGTGTGTGTGTGTATATGCGTGTATATGCGTGTATATGCGTGTCTTTTTGTGTGTGCGTGTGTGTGTTTGCCTCCCACTCTTATACAAATATGAAACCATCTGAGGTTTTGGGAGAAGCGGACAGCCTGCTGTGCCCCTGGAAGTCTATAAGGATGTTTAATCAACACACTGACCTTCATTCAACTGTGTCACAGGCATCGTATTACTCACGGTCACGCAGGATTCACACTGGATCACTCCACTGTGCAACAACACTGTGGGATAGGACACCGACACTAGCCGTTTACATAACCTTCAGTTGAATATAACATTCTCCCTACTTACACTCCAATACCAATAGGACTGTGGGCAATGAAACATAATGTTGAATAATAACTTAACCTTCCCCCCCCCCCCCCCCCTCCACCCCCCTCCACCCTCCTTCTCCCCCTAAGCAGCAACAGGAGCAGGACCCCACCAACCTGTACATCTCCAACCTGCCCCTGTCCGTGGACGAGCAGGAGCTGGAGGCTCTGCTGCAGCCCCTGGGCCAGGTGGTGTCCACGCGCGTCCTCCGCGACTACAGCGGCAACAGCCGGGGCGTCGGCTTC
>NC_079425.1:4807478-4867478 GCF_026213295.1 Gadus chalcogrammus
TGTGTGTGTCCCAGGCGGATGATTGGCTGAGCACGGCGATGGCAGCCGGTGAGCCCCTGTGTACCGTGCTCTCCAACCACCACAACCTGCACCTGGCGGGGAAGTGGTACGACGACAAGTGCTCCGAGACGGGCTACGGCTACATCTGTCAGAAGCCCCAGGGTGAGCCGTCCGTCCGTCCGTCCTCCATCTTGAGCACGGGAAGGCGTGATTAAACTCAACTCAACTCAACGTAACACAACGCAACTCAATTCAATTCAATTCAGTGCATACAAACTATTATTATTATTTATTTATTTGATTAGGACAGTGCACATTAGTCAACATGTCAGCCAGAGCAGGGGTCCCCAACCTTTTCAGCATCAAGGACCGGTATGATTCTCCGAAAAGTTTCACGGACCGGGGGGGGGGGTTATGTTGGGCAGAGGTTGCCAAAAATGCAAACATGTTATATGTTTATATGGCATGTAAAAGAGTGACAGTATTGCGAAGTAAATTGAGTTTATTAAGTGTGCATGCATTTTGCATGAATTTTTTTATTTTTTTTTATTAAAATCAATAAATAATCTTTCTCTGCGGACCATTACCAAATGACCCACGGACCGGTACCGGTCCGCGACCCGGGGGTTGGGGACCGCTGAGCCAGAGCATCAATAAAAAATATGCCGGAGTTAGCTTAGTTGCTGCCATGGCTAGGTAGCTTTCCCCTAAAGTGGCATCAAACAAAAGAGAAATCCAACTCCGTATGACTATACACAGTCTAACCGACTGTACGACTGTATACGCTCATCAGCCTCACCTACCCTGTTCCTTTGGTTTACCACCTGCTAATATCTTAGCAACGTTCTGCCTTTCACTCTACATGGTAAATGGAGAAAATGTTATCTGACGAAGCGGTCAATATTTCATAAACATTCATTGCAGTACACACAGCGAATGTTTATTAGTACGTAGGTACGTGTAACTGGATCTTTGTTTGATATCGGATCTGTTTATCGGTGACCCTGAGCGAGTTCAATATTAAATAAGGGAGCAATGCAATCTGAGACGACCAATCAGAGCGCGGCATGACAGCAGATCAATGTGTCGTTCGTCTGAAGGATGAAGGCCTCACAAGTCTATTTTAGTCCACCTCTTCGTCATTTAAGGAAGTGAACCTGTAAATAAACACTCATCTGAAACCCGCTTCTCTGGAATCTGGTTCCTGCTACTAGCATTATAACACTCGGTCTTGTTCTGCAAATATACAAGATCGTTTATTTTCATATCCACAATGGAAACATAGTTTGCACTGTCTGGGAAATGAAATTCTTAATTTGCAAGTTCCCTTCACGCAAAATATACTTAAAATAAAGTAGATGAATAAACTAAACTACTAAAAAAATCTGTACAAAGAGCAGAATTTAAGAAAGGCTGTTTCAGTTCAGTTGGAACTTTTAATTTACTTTGCTTGTCTCTGTCTGTCTGTCTGTCTGTCTGTCTGTCTGGCCCTCTGTCTGTCTGGCCGTCTGTCTGTCTGTCTGTCTGTCTGTTTGTCTGTCTGTCTTGTCTGTCTTGTCTGTCTTGTCTGTCTGTCTGTCTGTCTGTCTGTCTGCAAAATAACAAACATGGTATCAAATAAAAAAACACGACCGCATAATAGTCTCTCCGCCGCCCCCCCCCCCTCCCCACCCCCCTCTCTCTCCCCCCCCCCCCCCCTCCCCCCCCCCTCCCTCTCTCTCCCTCAGACCCGTCCAAACCACCGACCCACACGTACCACCACCCCGCCCCGGACAACGTGGACTACAAGAGCCGCAACTACAAGGTGTTGCCGGGCAACATGAGCTGGTACCAGGCGCAGCAGGCCTGCGTGGACGTGGGCTCGGAGCTGGCCAGCATCACGGACGCCTACCACCAGGCCTTCCTCACCGTGCTGGTCAACCGGCTGGCCGCGCCCCACTGGATCGGCCTGTACAGCCAGGACGTACGTAGCCCCCCGTGTCTGCTGGGCTGCCTGCAGTTAGAATCCCTGCACACAAGGGGGCAGTATACGTTTTCCAGCCCGAATGTAAATTAACAGTTGCAACCAACTGAACAAACAGTGTTTTGGTTTCTGCGATCTGCGATTGCTTGCCACAAACCCCCACAGGGATCGGCAACGCGGAAAGACATGTACGTTCTCCGAGCGATGTAGTTCTTCATAGATATCCGGGCGCGTTGGTGCAGGATGTAATGTGTGTGATTAGGGGCTATGGGCTAGGATTAAGGGCTAGGGTTTAGGGTTAGGGTTAGGATTAGGGGCTAGGGTTGGGTCAGAGCTAAGGTTATTGTATGAGGTTGGCTCGGATCTGGGCCCCACTGCCTGAATTGAAACTATGTGCATGAGACGTGCACGCTCCCAGCATATGCTCTCACAGCAGGGCGTCGACATAATCAACCCGCCCACGCACGGATGCCTCGCTCACAGGCTGAAGTGAGCTGAAGATGAAACGATGGAATTAATTTCCCCAGCAGGCCGTTTGTTTGCTTTGTCTCCCTTTCCTCACCGCGCTGCTCTGTTGATGCTGTGGCTCTCATCCTGTATGTCTTATCTATCTTACTTCCTCTTCTCCTTTTTTTCAGCCTAGCTTAGTTGAATTGGTTTAGTTCACCTCAGGTTAGCTTGGTGGTTTAGTAGTTTAGCTGTGCGCTGTTTAGTGGAGTCCTTTTTTGTCGAGCGTTTCTTATTTCAGTTTATCTTTCTTTAAGCTCATCTTGTTTTCTCATGGCTTATTGTGGCCTAGCCTGACTTAGTTTAGCCTACTTCCTCTTAGTGATGTATTTATCCCCATCCAGGCCATGACCAACCATATCCACCCCTGTCTCAGCCCACCTCCCCGACCGACTCTTGTGACCTCATTTCCCCCTCAGGACGGCCAGAACTACCATTGGTCGGACGGCAGCGACACGGTGTACGCCCACTGGGACGTCAGCGAGGACGAGGAGGACTTTGTGACGGGGGAGTGTGTGTACCTGGACGTGAGCGGGGGCTGGAGGCGGGCCGACTGCGAGAGGCCGCTACCGGGGGCACTGTGCCACGTCCCCCCGCCAAGTCAGTTGGTCTCCCCTCGCTTTCCTGTTTTTTCGGTTTGTTTTGTGGCAGAGTTAGAGTTTAGAACCCAGGTGTTCCGCATGCATAATGAGCCGACTGATGACCCCAGAGACACAGGATGGAGGATGACAGGGGCTGTCTTCTGATTCGTTCTTCAAGGTCCTTTTCTGGTTGATTTGAATCCTATTTGTTGAAATATGCCTCAAAGTACACCCACAGTATCAAGACAACAAACTAACTAGTAATATTATAATATAATTATTATAATAATTGTAATATGTTAGGATATTACGAGGATTCGTTTTTTCTATCGATAACAGTAAAGTGAAGAGTAAAAGATGTAAAATATAGAAAAATAAAAAACAAAATCCGAAAATGCTCACAAAAAGCTGTGAGGCAAACCTACACATTTCAATGTGTGTATTGTATGGGTCGTGACAGGTAATTGCGAATATTCAAACAGAGGGGGCGCTGTCCCTGCTGTTCGACTTGTAATCATCTACCGGTAGTTTCATCACATTTCTTATTATCTTTTCATTTCACCTGTTACGCACTGAGTAATCAGTTTTTTGCGCAAAGTATCATCAAATAGGTTTGATAAACCACAGGAATGCAACACATTGGAAGAATACGCAGGTTAAAAACTAAACACTGTCTATCTCTCTCTCTCTCTTACACAGGAAGCAATGCCTTCACCATCTACGAGGTGGTTTGTCCCCCTACGTGGGTGAAGTTTGGAAACGGCTGTTATAACTTTGAGCCTGCGGTCGAAAGACTAACCCTGGAGAAAGCCAGAGACCACTGCAGGCAGAAAGGTAGACACCTGTTCTGACAAGCTGAGCTCATCGGCTACCCATAGCTTCAACTGACAGACTAGACCGTCAAACTGAGCTCCCTCATCACAATACACTACCATTATTAAATAAAAACGCATCAGTGAGTTGCGGAACTTCTGCATTTTTTCCAATTTAATAAATCTCATTAAATGCATTAGGAAATATTATATAATGGTTCAGTTAAATCTGAATTATTATTTTTTTTAATTTTTTTATATATATAGATTCATTTAATGAATATGAAAAATCTAGTTGCATGTCTTTCTTATTTCCAATTGACCTTGCGGGCTAGCATCCAAACCCTAGCCCGTGTGTTACCTCAGCCACCCCAGAGGATAGTCCCCTAGTACCCCTGCCATGAGAGGGTCTATTCCCAGCGCCCATCCCAGCTAACACCCCCCCCTTCTTGGGGCGCTGCGCTCTGTTCCTTCAGTCAACACGTCAGATGTCCTCAGCATCCAGAGTGAGGCGGAGAACCGCTTTGTGCTGGAGCAGCTGTGGTCGTCCGGGTTCCCCCACCAGACGCTGTGGCTGAGCATGTTCTTCAACCCCGACAGTAAGAACCGCCGTGTTAGTAGAAGGAACCGCAAGAGCTTCCTCCTGGCTGGGTTCTGCTTTTTAATTGCAGACCGGTTATTGCAAAATGATGATACTGAACATGGCAAGACTGCTCCGCTGCCTTCCAGAAGATCTCGCCAGTGTGTGTGGTGATGGCACGTTTAGGCCCCGTTTACACCAAGGGAAAACGCAGATATTTCCACGCGGTTTGGCCTCTCATTTACACGAAAACGCATTTTTTATCACAGAAAACGATCATTTCTAAAAACTCCGGCCAAAGTGGAGATTTCTGAAAACGCCAGTTATGTGTTGTCGTGTCAACGGGGAGAAACGGGGTTTTAGGTTCTGAAGCGTCACATTATGTGCCAGAAAATGCTTAGCGTCATATGAGTGCCCTATGTTAGTTAGTTTTTTTACAGGAAGTACTCCTGTTATTCGTTGTTGTTGATTCTGAGGATTCTGATTGGCTTGCATGGCTTTATCCTTCTCACTACACTGCTGCCCCTAGGTTTGGCTTAGGCTACTTATAATGGCGCTCAACGGCGTATTTATGCGTTTTGATGTAAACGCCAACTTTTTTGAAAACGATGTTGTGTGCACAATGTTATTTTTGAAAACGGAGGGGGGGAAATATTTGTTTCTATAAATACCCTGCTACGTATAAACGTGGCCTCAACCTGTGCGCACTGATAACTCAATGCACAACAGGTGTACAGCCTCACCCAGCCCCAGAGTTCAATCAGACTCCACCAGGTGAGGCTGCCTAAACCAGCCATCATCCACACACTCCCACAAGGACTTACAAGTGATGTAGGCCCCGTTTACACCAAGGGAAAACGCAGATATTTCCCCGCGGTTTGGCCTCTCATTTACACGAAAACCCAGTTTTCATCACAGAAAACGATTATTTCTAAAAACTCCGGACTCCAAAGTGGAGGTTTCTGATAAAGCCGGTTATGTTTTGTCGTGTCAACTGGGAGAAACAGGGTTTTAGGTTCTCAAGCGTCACATTATGCGCCAGAAAATGCTTAACGTCATGCGAGTTTGTTTGGCTATCATTCTCCCTACACTGCCGCCCATAGGTTTGCCATAGTTATAATGGCGCTCAATGGCGTATTAATGCGGGTGTAGCAGGTTCACAGAGCGCTTGGACACCAGGTTTGCTTTTTCCAACAGAAAGTCCTTTTATTTCGATCGCTCAGTCCTACAAAACACCATTCCTTGGACGTAAATCATAACTCCGCTCCAAGCGGTCACAGGATGCGTTCCAGGCGGTCTCTGGTGGCGATCGCCCCTGCCTCTCTCTCTCTGCTCCCCGGTTCCCCCACTAACCACAAAGCAGGCACATATATACAAACACTCCCTGATTGGCCTGAGTGCTGACACCTGCTCGCACTCAGGTCCAACCCCCCCCCCCCCCAGCCAATCCGGTGCGCTCCCAACCTGCCCATACTCCCCCTGCAGGCCAGACGTCACACGTCCCCCCACAGCGGGGTTGATGTAAATGACAACTTTTTTGAAAACGATGTTGCGTGCATGATGTTATTTTTGAAAACGGCGGTGGGGGGGATATTCGTTTCTCTAAATACCCTGCTATGTATACGTGTCCGTAGTCAAAACTTGGGGAAAACCATTTGAATCAGTAAAACTGATCTGTTGTATTGTGTGTCTCCCCCTCCCCTCCCAGCGAAAGGGCTGGCCTGGCTGGATGGCTCCCCTCTCAACTTCACCAACTGGCACTTCCACGCCCCGGAGCGCAGCTCTCTGTCCGCAGACAGCTGCCTGTCTGTCAGGGTGCAGGACGGCACGTGGCACCTGTCTGCCTGCACCCAGCGCCTGGGCTTCGTCTGCAAGACACGGCCCGGTACCAAGCAGCCCCACCACCCCCACTATACTGCAGCCTGATACCTGTGTGTGTGTGTGTGTGTGTGTGTGTGTGTGTGTGTGTGTGTGTGTGTGTGTGTGTGTGTGTGTGTGTGTGTGTGTGTGTGTGTGTGTGTGTGTGTGTGTGTGTGTGTGTGTGTGTGTGTGTTGATGTTTGTGTACTAATGTGTGTGTGTTTCAGTGTGTTGGTATGGGGTTTAGTAAGAAAGTTATGTATGGGATATATATATTTGTGTGTGTATGTTACCTATGTAATGTATATTATTGTATGTACATACGTGTGTGCATTTAGGAATTGTGTGTGAACTGAATTTATAATTTTCTTGCCATTGTGTTTTTATTTCCTGCAGAAACCATAACTGAGGTGGAAGTGGAACCACTAAACGGTAAAAAGCACATTTATTTTAGCGGGTTCTAACCCCTTAGCGATAAATGAATATGATGACCAAACTGCTAATAGCCGACCCATTCTCAGAGTGAAATGTATCTCTATGACTCTATGACAGAATGAGATGGGATAAACCTTATTGATGAATATTGGGACTCCATAAGAGTATTGATGTTCTTTAACCTGAGGACAGAAGAACCGTAGATGGGTATTGATGCCTCTTTGCATGTTCACGTCATTGCACTCATTGACTCATCCTTTGCCAGAAAAGGTGTTGTTTAATAATCAGTCAGGCTTTTTAGGATTTAGACGAAAACATAAGAGGAATACCGTACCCTGTGGTCCCAGAGATCCAGCTCTAGTATGAGCTGGTTCTGAGGCTGATAGAAGACTATTGTTCCTGATGTCAAAAGCTTCTTCTAAGCAGGCTCGCTGGCGACCACGCCCCTTCGGTAGCACCAGAACACACGCATTGTTTGTTCTGTTTCATCATCAAGTCGTCTGTGGATAAATGCGCAGACCTGAGGAAACCTGGCCACTTATGCATATGCATCGTGTGGCAGCAGGACGGAAAAATCCCACAATGCATTAGAATACTCCACAAACAACATTAGTGGTTACATTCTCTGTTATTCGTTTAGCAGACACTGTGATCCAATACGAACAACTCAAGTGAACACCAAGTGCACCAAGAGGAATGTACATTTAAGAGCTTTCCACGTCAAGAGTTTCTAAAAAAATCCGGAACAGAGTAGGAAGGACATCACACATTCAACCACACTGCAGTAGAACCCCAGGACTCATACAGGACAGTGAAGTGGAAGTGTGGGAAGACAAGAGTCTCTAGATGCACCCTGAAGGTTAGAAACTATTCTGGTTGTTTTTGGTTTGAGGCCTGTAATAGTAGGATTCAAACCAGTAATAGTTTTCGGTTTGAATCCTATTATCAGTAGGATCACGTTTCCTTCTGTACACGCACTTGGTCAAATGTTCACCGATTTTTACAAACACATTCACTCACACAATCTCAACCGCATTTACAAACACATCGACTCACACACGCATTCAAAACCACGTACACACACATTCATACATTCACAACCATATTCTCACACACGCATTCAAACATTCATCACATTCACAGACACACACGCAATCTCCACCACATTCACACACACACACACATTCAAAATCACATTCACACACACATTCACACACACATTTAATAACACACTCACACACACATTACCACATGCATTCAAACGCCTCGACGACCCTGCGGCGGTTCTGGGGCCACAACCCACGGCCATGATGTCCCCGTGTCCTCATAACGTCTCCTTCCCAGGCCTCCATCGGGGGGTCATCCCCGCCGCCGTCCTGGTGGCCGTGCTGATCTTCTGCTTGGCGGCCGGGATCCTTTGGCTCCTGTACCGGAGGAGCAACTCGCGCTTCGGCCGGCTCCCCCCGCTGGTGGGGGGGGCGTACTACAGACAGACCGACTCCCAGGGCACCGAGTCGGACGGCAACGTGCTCATCACAGACCTGGAGGGTCCTGGCGGGGACTAGCGTTCACACGCCGCTGGCGGCGGCTCCGGAGGGACACATGAGAGGCTCATCTCGCTCTGTGTCCTGTCTCTGCGTGTGTCTCTCTGTCTCTCTCTCCCTCTTTCTATGTCTCTCTCCCTCTGTCTATGTCTCTCTTCCTCTGTTTTTCTGTGTGTGTGTGTGTCTGTGTGTGTCTCTCTTTCGCTCTCTCTCTATTTGTGACGACCTCTCGGTCACCTTCTATCTTTAGCTGTGTATGTGCTTGTGTGTCTGTGCCCACGTCTGTCTGTGCCCATGCATGTCTGTACCTGTGTGTGTGTGTGTGTGTGTGTGTTTGAGCCTGTGTGCATTTGCCTGTGTGTGTGTGTGTGTGTGTGTGTGTGTGTGTGTGTGTGTGTGTGTGTGTGTGTGTTTGTTTTGAGTTTTGCCAGTTCACTTTGAGTCAACAATGTCACACTATGACATTCCCAAGCTGCCGTTGTCATTGGTCATGATTCGGGTCACATGATAGCAGCCATTCAGTATTTTTCCTCGGGAACTTCACTGTCTTACTGAAGAAAGGAAAGAGAGAACAAGTGATTCAAATATGAATCTGTCAGCATGATTCGATTTCCTGTGATGAAGTTAAAGGGACTGAACGATGAACTATGATTGAAACTACAATTTGAAAAAGGTGCACAAATAAGAATACGTTAAGATATGCAAGGTCAGGCGAGCGGTGAGCTAATAAAAACAAAACATTGAATCAGGGACATGTTTATGAGGAGATGCACTTAATAGCATGTCAGACCGGTTTTATATTAATGAAGGATGGGACACTTTAAGGTACCATAGTACCATTTTCAAGATCAGAAGCCACTGCCTTTTCTGGTCTCCAGTCGAAGTTTTTGAAAGCATCTTTATAGGGGAAGTGTATTTAGGAAATCTAGCCGGAAATTCCAGGTGTGTGTCTCTGTGTGGACACGTTTGTTGTATGACGTGATGGTCATACAGTCTCAGTATTAGGACTCCCTGTGTGGTGGTGCTTTGGTATATTTCTAAGGAAACGTTTTCAATGTCCGAGTTGGTTCTCTTGTATTTTCTATTTTATTAGGAGAACTCACAAGGCATCATTGATCACTATAAACGCTTTGATGTGTTTTTGCACAGATGTTTTTTGTAATAATAAATGTGGGAATTAATAAATGAAAAGTTTGAAGATGATTTCTCACAGTGTGTCGTGCCATGTGTCTTCTTTGTAATCTTATTCTGGCTGTTATTAGCGAAAACAAGCAATTTTAATTTTTCGCTTTATCACTCGTATCACAAATGTAGGCTATGTAATGTCAAGAAATGTGGGCATAATTAATTGTCTTAATTTAAGAATTATAAATTCACAGTTTAGGCCTCTGAAATAATCGTAATGACTCGTATTTATAGATCTCTGGAAATGATAGTCATTCATCACAAACAACAAAACATTGAGCTTGAACACTTCGACACATCAAATTGTATATCGTTGATAATTCTGCACAAAGCGACAGACGTTGAGGCAAGAGGTCAGAGAAAGCTCTTCGCAATGAGAAGGGCAGCTGCATTCATAATTGATGAGTTTTTTTGTTTCAAACGGGCCGTTTATATATAGAAAAGGAGAGCGATCGACACGATCCCAGAGCTCTCCCAAGCGCCGAGCGGCTTGTGTTTATTGGTTTTAGCGCACGGAAACAGCCGAGCGGGCGGTGTTTGTTCGGCCATAAGGGAGGAGTATCCGGGTTCTGGGAGGAATACTGTATTTGCCAAACGCAGTAACCCAACAGCGGAGAGTTGAGATCGCATCTGACAGTAGGCAGCGAACCAGTTTTAGCTCTTTTTTACTCCCGGAGCTATGAACCAAGTAAACCAACCGAGGACCATTCCCACATAGAGCCGGCCGTGGAAGGGGATACTGCATGCATGGGAAAGTCCAGGTTACACTTTATTTAGACCATGTCGGAGATGTTGAAAGTAGTAGTTTCTCTTTGTTTCTTTTTTCTGTTGGACAACAGAGCGATTCGTTTCGGGACGTGCGCTCAGACGCTTGGTAAGTTGTGCCCAATTGTTATTTTACGCGCTCGGAAAATTTATTTTAATTGGTGCTAATTTGTTGTTGTTTATTAATAAGGTTTCGATTTCAACTTTGGGGGTTTACATCGGACCTTTGCACGTCAGAAACGAAAGCGATACAAATCGCTGTGGGGTTTTCTTGATGGAACACTAATGCGTATGATAAAACTCCTTCCTGGGCTTTGATAGTAGCAGGAGTAGTTTATTGTAAATTAACTAAGTTGTCCGCTCTGTAGTTGACACTCATTCGCGTTGTTGCGCACGCCGCGACTGACTTGACCCCCGCCCCGTTGACAGGACAGATAAACTGCACACTCATAGCTATATCGGGAAGATGTGATGTCCAGTTTACACACCCCCATCCACACACACATCAGGCTTAATGAACCTGACTCATGCTCGTAAGGTTTCACTCGAATAACTTCAATTGTTTGTTTTTATTAAATAAAATGCAGAGCAGGCTGTATTCAGGGTCATTTGGACAGTGGAATAATTGCGTTAAAAGGCAAGCGTGAACTACGTAATGAATAAAAACATGGACACTAGGTCATGTATTACTGTTCACCCTTTGTGTGTGTGTGTGTGTGTGTGTGTGTGTGTGTGTGTGTGTGTGTGTGTGTGTGTGTGTGTGTGTGTGTGTGTGTGTGTGTGTGTGTGTGTGTGTGTGTCCCTCAATTCCTATATATCTATATATTGTCTTTAGCTGAGCCTGTCAGATATAGTCCAATAAAAGCAGTGAGGTACAAGTGGCTCACACTCTTTACTGTAAATCGGAGATGTGTGTTTTTCTGCCACTCCTCAAAACAGATCTGTATGAACTGTTTGATCTGCTTGCTCGCTCAACACACACACACACACACACACACACACACACACACACACACACACACACACACACACACACACACACACACACACACACACACACACACACACACACACACACACGCGCACACACACTCGTATATAGACACATACACACCATAATATATAGACACACACACACACACACACACACACACACACACACACACACACCATCATATACAGACACACGCACGTTGATTGGATGCGACACTTGACCTCACTCTGTCTCTCCTTACAAAGATGCGGACGCCTTCACGATCCGCCACGCGTCGACGGGTCAATGCCTGGTAGCCGAGGGACCCGCCGGGGTGGGCCTGGAGCGTTGCGCCTCCACGCCCACCCCCTCCTCCCCTTCCTCCCCCACCACCGCCGCCCCCCAGGTGTGGAAGTGGGGATCGGGCCGCCGGCTCTTCCACGTGGCCACTGCGCGCTGCCTGGGGCTGAACGTGGGCACCAAGGCCCCGGGCCTGTTCCCCTGCAGCTCCACGGGGGTGCAGGGCGTGCTGCAGTGGCGCTGCCTGGAGGGGGCGCTGCTCACCGCCTACGAGATGGGCCTGGCCGTCAGCAGGAGCACGGTGGTGGCCAAGCACGACGCCAGCGACGCCTGGACCGCCGACGAGGGCCCGGAGAAAGTGTGCCAGCGGGCGTACCGCGGTGAGTACGGTTCCGTCACCGGCGTCGCTGGTTCTCAACCTGAGGGTCGAGGCCCCATTGGGGTCACACAATTACCCGTCGGGGGTCGGTAGATAATATCCGAGAATGTGTGTAAATGTGTATACTCAATTGATTGATGAATTCATTGATTGATATGATTTTATTTTTGCTTTTCTTGAAAGAAATCCTCACCAAACATAATAGCAAAAATAATGCCTGTTGTTATCGCAGATCCAAACACAGCTACAGCTCACTGAGTAGTGCTATGTCCAAAGGCCTTTCTGAGTAGGCCAACCACACCTTAGAAACCTATTAATTAACTCCCCTCAATTTAGTTGAGTTCCAGTACATATATACTAGGTTGTGAACCCCAGGTATACAAACTCTTGCAAAGTGTGTGCAAGAGTGTACCTGTTGTTTTTTCAAGGAACATAGCTTCAAGTCTGGGCTTCAATTGTCATAAAGAGCTAATTTCCTTTGTTCAAACATGTTTAACTTGATGCATTCAACGGAATGGTTTTGTGGCATTGCATTAGGTCTGCCTTGTAGAAACCACAACTCTGTTTCGCAGCTAGCTTGGGGGAACCACAACTGTCTGAATGTAGAGATAGCTATGCAGGCCTATCTTCAGTCTGCGGCTTGTGACATGTGACTCACTGCTCACAGCTCGCTTTCGCTTTCATTTTGGGTTTTAGCGTGGCTTCAGTGATGTTTTTAGTGGTGAAATGCTGCTTAAAGACTATTTGGATGTGTACAGTTTTACAATTGGCAATAATGTCGTTTTGATATTACAATTTAAAAAAAGGGTTAGGGTAAAAAAATATTAACTGTGTACACACACACACACACACACACACACACACACACACACACACACACACACACACACACACACACACACACACACACACACACACACACACTTATTCCCCCCCCCCCCCTCATCCAACGGCCACTACACCCCTGCACGGCACAAAACATATTTGATCGTTTTGGAATCAGAACCCCGTTAATTCTGATGATTACCTGCAATGTGACACGGTTGACGTGATCAAAACAGTCTTGATAAAGGACATATAGAAAATTTGGACAAAGATAGGATTGTAATACAATTTTAAACACGCGCCCACACACACAATTTATTAAGTATTTTGATGGGCGTCTCTTTTGAAAAGGATTCCAGTCTGATGATGTGTTTAATCACAGTTTAGATAAAGGACACATTTCAGAATTTGGTTTTTTTGCTAAACCTCAAGGACAAGATTAGATTAAATCAAGGTTTTCTGGAGAGACTCTCCGGACAGAATCTCATGGACTCAATATACAATGAATCACATTATTATAATGTGGCTTTACTGTGAAAATATCTTGTCACAACCAGTGCCTTTTAGTTTCTTAGTTTATAGGATCAGCACTCACTTGTGACTTGTGATTCAATGTTGATCAGAGAATCTTTATTTGCAATTTTGGCGTTAGAATTGAGCCTGCCAAGTACCCTTAGAAATCTTTATTCCTCACATCCTCTTGAACAGAGACAGATAAGGCCTAACGGAGCTAAAATGGTCCTTAATGAAGTTGTGTGCTCATTCAGCTTCCTGTTGGATGCACAGAAATACGCTGACAATTTCCTTGTCTTCTACGACTGTAGGATCCATGGTCTCAGTCTAATGAACCAATCAACCAATTAGTGAAGTTTGTATGAATAAAGCACTGTTCAAGCACCTAGAATTGACTTAAAATTGGGGAAAGACTCAAAGGAAATAAACCAAAAGATAACGAAGGCTTCTGTCTTTCTCTCTTTCCCTCGGTTTCTCTTTCTCTCTTTCTCAAACTAAAATGTAGGCTCCATCTTAGAACTGTTTTGGTGCCAAAGCACAACAAAAGTTAATGAATAATAAATGAAACCGTCAAAATGAAATATAATATAAAGTCTCTATCTCTTTCTCTCTTTCTCTCTCTCTCTGCAGTCGTCCATACGAGTGGCGGTAACTCGGACGGAGCCCCGTGTGACTTCCCCTTCCTGGCCAATGGGAGCTGGCACCACGGCTGTCTGTCCGAGGCCGACGCCCCCGAGAACTTCTGGTGCTCCACCAACTCCGACTATGACCAGGACCACAAGTTCGGCCGCTGCCTCCTACCTGGCATGTGGTGGTGTTTCTTCATGGTCTTTTATGTTTATAGTTTTGTTATTTGTCAGGGCCGTAACCATAGAGACGAGTTTAATTGTAGCTATTTTGGAACCACAAGGCCGATACAGATTGTCTAGCCTGGGTCAAGGGTTTAGACCCTTTTACTTTGCATGTAGGTTCTATCTATGCAGTCAAGTGGAGATCATCAAGAGGCAGTTTTTTGTGTTTGTAAACAGTGTGGAACCAAATGTATTAGAAAGAACCTGAAAACAACGACAATATTTTGGACACCAGCTGCAGTAAATCCGTGATTTACCAAATGATTTAAATGCTAGCGAGTCAGTTGACATGGTAAATTAAATCTCACTGTGTGCCTCACCGGAGATCAAATGAAAGCGTGTGTGCGACCAGCGAACGACAACTGAGCGAAAACTGTCGTATCGGTTTCGCAAGGGGTGCTTCCAATTAACATGTTTGCACAAGTCATTTTTCTTAGTAAGGGTTGAACCAACTGTTCAGAAACAGGAAGCGCTCGAGCGAGACGAGGACAAAGTGAAACGGAACCAAACACGACGGTGTAGAGAAACAAAACATTAATATCTCCATTTGTACACCCCTCCTCCTCTCTTCCCCTCTCCCTCCCCCCCCCCCTACAGAGCGAGGTTGCGGGACCCTCTTCAAGGAGGCGGACGGGGGTGTGTGCTACCAGTTTGTAAACAGCGTGGCGGTGAGCTGGCCTATGGCTCTGGACTCATGTCGCAGCCAGGGAGCTGAGCTGCTGAGTCTGGGCGGGCCGGAAGAGCTCTCGTCCCCCACCTGTAAGCCTGACCCCCCCCCACTCACCCACCCATCTCCCCCCACCATCACCACCACAGTGTTGCTGTCTCCGTCAGTCTGTCTGTCTCTGTCTCCCTCTCTGTCTGTCTGCCTCTAATCTGTCTGTCCGTCTCCCTCTCCGTTTGTCTCTGCCTCCTTCTTTCGGTCTCTGTCTCCCTCTCTGTCTGTCTGTCTCCCTCTCTGTCGGTCTGTCTCCCCCTCTGTCTGTCTGTCTCTGTCTCCCTCTCTGTCTGTCGTCTCCCTCTCCGTCTGTCTGTCTCCCTCTCTGTCTGTCTGTCTCTGTCTCCAACTCCGTCTGTCTGTCTCTGTCTCCCTCTCTGTCTCCCTCTCTGTCTGTCTGTCTCTGTCTCCCTCTCTGTCTGTCTGTCTCCCTCTCTGTCTGTCTGTCTCCCTCTCTGTCTGTCTGTCTCCCTCTCCGTCTGTCTGTCTCTGTCTCCCTCTCTGTCTCCCTCTCCGTCTGTCTGTCTCCCTCTCTGTCTGTCGGTCTCTGTCTCCCTCTCTCTCCGTCTGTCTGTCTCCCTCTCTGTCTGTCGGTCTCTGTCTCCCTCTCTGTCTGTCTGTCTGTCTCTGTCTCCCTCTCTGTTTCTATTCATCTCTTATCCTTTCTCTTCCGGCCTCTCTCTTTATGTTTCTCACCCACTCTTGCTCTCCCTGTCTCTGTCTCCGTTGCCATCTTGTGATCTTTTGTTACGTTGTGCTTTCCATTTCCCTCCCCCTCCTCCCCCTCCTCCCCCGCCCTCCTAGCTCTCCTCCTGTTTCCGGGACGTTATTAGTTTATGTATTCCGCTCTCTGCAGGGTCTGCGTGTGTGCGCCCCAGTTTGAGCTACTTCTCATCAAACAGACCCAAACACGGGAGGGGGAGTTGTTTACAAGAAGCACACACATAACTTAGAGAAGCTCCCCCAGTTTAGTGCAAATCATTCCATCATCAAACAGGGTTATCGTGGTACTCATGAATATTAACTGTGCTGTGAATCTACAAAACACTTTCAGTTTTTAATGGTTGTGCGGAACGTGAGATGGTTGAGGGATTAAGGCAGAACACGGAGGAACATTAATAATTAACATGAATAAAAAAGGAATCACCCTAGCAACAGCAATTATGTTTAGTGTGTGTGTGTGTGTGTGTGTGTGTGTGTGTGTGTGTGTGTGTGTGTGTGTGTGTGTGTGTGTGTGTGTGTGTGTGTGTGTGTGTGTGTGTGTGTGTGTGTGTGTGTGTGTGTGTGTGTGTGTGTGGGGTCCAGTCGCAGCTGGCCTGTCTGGGATGCCGGATAAGATGTGGATGGGCCTCCACCAGCTGGACACCAGCCAGGGGTGGCAGTGGTCCGACGGCCGTCCGCTTGCCTTCCTGCGCTGGGGAGAAGGTAGACGACCCCAGTAGAGATGCACTGAAACAACACTTGGTTCCTCTTGGCAATTTTCATTTTCTTACGTTTGTATTTGCCAGGTCCATCAAATTATGACGCACATTTTTTAAAAACAACCAGGGTCAATCCATGGGGTCAGAGCAGTCTCATTAATAATGAATGCACAGAGAAGGATTCACAAATGTATTTTGTGATTTATGTATAAGTTACTCTCCTCTCACAAATACATTTCAATGCACACACAAAATGGATATCGGTATGTATAAATGTAAAATAAATTCATAAACCAAAATAAGTTTCACAAACACATTTCTGATCCACACACAAATGTACCCTGTTTTAAATAATTGTAATATAAATCCATAAATATATGAATTAAAAAAATATTTGCAATTTTCATCAAAATGTATTTGGATGTTGTTACATTTATATACAAACTGTTAAACTTGAATTTACAAGACACTTTTCATTTGTGAACTTGTTTGCATTTGTGTGTGAACTGGTCTGTATTTATATGTGGATTTTTGAGACTCTCCTGACGTGGCTGGATTTACAAATGCATTATTTTCAACAAGGAACACTCTGGAGCCAATCAGATGCCTCCCCCATTTTCAGCCAATCACATGACTGCAGTGACTGGGTTTTTACATTGTCGGTGCCGTTTCCTACTTTAACGGCACCGACAAACCCAAAACCCAGTCGAAACTAGATGGAAAAAGTGTGTAGCTAAACGTGACGCAGCTTTTACTTCTTCGCCACCTAGAGATTGTTATGTACGATCATTCAAAAAACCCGTGTTATTTCCCATAGACATTTGACAGAGGGAACCGGGAGGCTTGGAGGCTGGACTCAGAGGTCGGAACTGCAGTAATGTGATTGGCTGAAAACGAGGGAGGCATCTGATTGGCTACAGAGAGTTCCTTGTCGATATCCATTTGTGTGTGCATTGAAATGTATTTGTGAGAAATCACAAAATATATTTGTGAAACCTTCTCTGTGCATTCATGATTAATGAGACTGTTCTGACCCCCTATCAAGGGGTCTGTACAGCTTGGGTAAATGAAAGCAGCATGAACTTCTAAAGAAAAGACAAGCGGAAGCTGGCAGATGTATTCTGTGAAACTGTGGAGGATTTTTTGTGGTATGGTGGTTCTTCCCCAAAACATCCGTCCTTTCGGGTAAAATAGCTTTGTTCTACTTTCATTTCCGTTGTCAGTTATAAAACCTTTGCACGACTTGGCCAGATGTTACCTTTGCAAATGGGTTACCGTCACAAAGATTTGATTTGAACAATGTGCATATTCCACCCCATCTCGTCGTGTCTGAAGGGATGTTTTCAGTGGTGGCTCTGCTTCTCTAAACTGTGTTCTTGTGTCAGACAATGAACTCGGTGTTTAGCGTCCAGCCCTGCTGACTGGCCTGTGGAAACATCGCAACACTTGAAGCGCTTGTGTTGTCAATAATCCATTAATAGCCCTGAATGGATGGCTTCTCTCGTGTGTGTGTGTGTGTGTGTGTGTGTGTGTGTGTGTGTGTGTGTGTGTGTGTGTGTGTGTGTGTGTGTGTGTGTGTGTGTGTGTGTGTGTGTGTGTGTGTGTGTGTGTGTGTGTGTGTGTGTGTGGGTTCGACCTCACATGACCGGTGTCGGATCAAAGCTTTTCTGAGGTAGTACTCACAATAGGACAACAGCAGATTATTATTGTTATATTATCATAATATCAGTAGTCGTAGTAGTATGGTACTATTATATAATCCGTGTTAGTCGATGAAGGTGGTCTTTCATTTTCAGCTTCCTTTCAGCTTCTCTGAAAGAATGTGTGTGTTTGTGTTTGTGTTTGTGTGACAGGAATGCCGTCTGCGACCGTTCTGGTGGAGTCAGACTGTGGTGTCCTGACCTCCCGGAAGGACTTCCAGTCAGAGTCCTGCTCCGAGCACCTGCCCTACGTCTGCCGGAAGATGGCCAACGCCTCCTTCACCCCCAGCACCAGCGGTACGTTAACCCCGCCTCCTTCTCTCCCCGCTGCACCCACAACACTAAAGGTACGCTAGTGCCCCCTCTAGCTCCAGCCCCAACACCAGCGGTACGTTAACCCCGCCTCCTTCTCTCCCCGCTGCACCCACAACACTAAAGGTACGCTAGTGCCCCCTCTAGCTCCACCCCCAACACCAACACCAACACCCCCCCCCCCCCTCTCCTCTCAACACACAGGGAACCCGCAGGTCTTTTCGGTGGAACTGCTGTTGCTAATTACTTCTGTTAATTGAATGATCACCCCAGGGTGCTTGAGCAGGCTCAACCGGGTACGGGGAAAGTCTAGGGGAGATAATTGTATTGTTTGTGTTGAGCTTTGTTAAATACCAGTTCCAAGGCCGCTACAATATAATAATGATGTTAAATGATAATAGTGCAATATTAGTTCCTTGGCCGCTACAATATTAATAATGATTGTTAAATGATAATAGGATAATATGAGTTCCATGCCACTACAGTATTTATAATGATGCTAATGATAATAGTGTAATATTAGTTCCTTCCCACTACAAAATGAATAATGATGTTAAATGATAATAGTATAATTTGAGTTTCATGGCACCACAGTATTAATAATCATGTTGAATGATAATAGTATAATATTAGTTCCTAGGTATAATATCAGTTCCGAAGGCACTACAATTTTAATGATAGTACATTCAACCTTCGCTAAAACGCTTTCCTTGAGGCTTAGGGATTCCCGGGACTGCGTGATAGTGAGAATCTAATTGTCTCACGTTGTTTTGCCTGAAAAAACAATGTGTGTATTTATTTTGCCTTCACTACAGTGTTTGCAGAAACCACCACAGTTACTCAGTGCAATCTTATACGAAGTACAATACAACTTAATGAATTACATTGGAGCATAATGTATTTTTTAGTTATGTTTACAGTTTGAGGAGATCATGTTGTAGGAGATCAAGTCCGTTTTTACTTTTGCAAAAATTCAAAAACATTCATTGCGTGAATGTTGTGAATTTATTTTGCTTGAGGGAAACCTTTCAAATTATCAGGCCTTTGGGCCCGAGCTTGCGTCGAAGCGTGTTTATCACAAAGGTTGAGAGTAGTATGATATTAGTTCAAAGGCCACTAGAATATTAATAGTGATGCTGCATGATGATGACTATACTATTTGTTCCTTGGCCACTACAATATTAATCATTAAATGATATTAGTATAATATTAGTTAATGTCTCTCAATATTAATAGTGATGATGCATGATAACAGTGATATCATATAACAGTAAAATAATATTAGTTCCATAAAGTTTCATGAAAAACAATATTGCCAATGCAAAAAAATAAATATATATATATATTTTTTTTTTCATCCTAAAATAACAACATATCCATTCCTTTTTGTTTGTCTACCTCCGTCTCCCCTTGCAGCGTCTCTGGACTATCAGGTGACGGTGTGTCCGGATGGCTGGATGGCCTGGAGCGGCTGGTGCTACCGGCTGGAGAAGGACGAGCCCCAGGGCTTCGTCGACGCCCAGACCCGCTGCTCAGGCCCCGAGGCTGGGGGAGGGGGCACGCTGGCCAGCCTCCACTCGCTGGACGCCAAGGAGATGATCAGCACTCACTTCCACGCAGGTATGCCTGGGTTCGTGAGCAGAGAACGGAGCTATCGGCTCGTAAGGCGCGCCTCGGTGCTCGGTAACTTCAGTGGGCGTGGCTTAACGTTGGTGGGCGTGGCTTAACCTTGTGTTCGTTACGGTTGCCAACAGGTCAAAGGCAAAGTGTTTGTTGAAAGGCAGTTATTTTACCTTCATATTGGGCTTTACGTGGTCAATGAAACGTAATAGCTATCAGATTAATTTGCAAGGTAATATTTAGCCTGCTAGTAAGTTAAATGACTTGGCGTTGTTGCGCCAAGTCCTCCATTTTAATAGTCTATGTAACCGACATGTGCATCATGGTTGTGTGTTTGCTGGACGCATGGATAGTACCCTCATGATAACGTGTGTGTGTGTGTGTGTGTGTGTGTGTGTGTGTGTGTGTGTGTGTGTGTGTGTGTGTGTGTGTGTGTGTGTGTGTGTGTGTGTGTGTGTGTGTGTGTGTGTGTGTGTGTGTGTCAGAGGGCCTCCCGCTGGACGTGTGGATCGGGCTCATCGGTACGGGCACCAATAACACTGTGTTCAAGTGGGCGGACCAGTCCCCCGTCTCATTCACCTACTGGGGCCCCGAACAGCCCACACAGCCCATCCAGGACCCCAGCTGTGTCTTCTACTCTGGAGAGGTGTGTGTGTGTGTGTGTGTGTTAGGGCTTTGACTCCGAACTTCGTTATGTAAGTAATGTATAGAACGCCGGTCATTATCGAGAAAATAGGCCCCGACAGGGCGAACAGGACACCGACGCGCAGCGGAGGTTTCTTGCTTCGCCATGAAGGGGCTTATTTTTCGATAATGACCGGCGAAGTTTTATACATTATCCCGCTTATTACACGGCTACTTCCCAAACGAAACAATTTATTTACAATGTATTTGTTACCAGCATTCATAGTGTTGATCAGCAGAGAAATAGTCCGCCCAAGACGTTGAAGTCGTCGCTTAGCAACCGACAGCGCTTGGGTTGATACATATCCCGCTCATTATATTGACAAGTTACCGGACTACGTGCGGAGTGATACCAAAGGCGAAAAGTCCTTTTGTTTACGTTGACAGCGGTCATTATTCATCCGTTGCCAATGAATTATCCAAAAAGAATTGACCGCCGGAAGTTGTGAAGTGCCCATGCAAGTGAACGGAACGTTGAAAAGACCCGTGTAATGATCAAGTATAATTCGAATATCAAAAAATAAATCAAAATTCCAACGAATATTAGGCAGCCCTTAATATTCGAACCTGTTATGGGCAGGCCAAGAGGGAGAGACGTCGGAGAACCCGACGCAGTCTATTCATAATATTGTAATGACCACGGAAGAGGCGGTGAATGAAGTATTGATTAGACAGCGATTTATTAGTAACCTAATAAACCGTTGGAACACGCAGTACCGGTAACCATAGCAACGCGGTAAACAAACCTCTCGAAGCCCAATCCAGGTCTTACTGATGGCATTTAATGGTCAAAATATTATTAATAAATATTCGAATATATTTGAATATTAATAAACAAACGAACTTTGAATATGGTTTTTGGGCAAAACTCAAAGCCCTAGTGTGTGTCTGTGTGTGTGTATACACTTTGTGTGCTTGCATATACAGTATGATCTTCCGTCACTTTGTCTTTCAGCATGGGTTATCTGCTCGTAATATTGATCGATTGGTCATTAACTGTACAGTTCGATGTGTGTACTTGTATGCATACTCATATCCTGCACTCAGAGTACAGTAATATTCCTAGCAGTATCTATCAATAGCAATGTCACAGTTGATTGTGACAATCTGAATGAGTTGTCGCCGAGTACGTGTTAAGAAAGACTTACGACTTGAGGTATGTTGAGTTGGTAATAAGGATGATGATGATGATGATGATATGTGTATGTGTGTGTGGCCAGTCGTACGGCTGGCGCGTGGGGAACTGCAGCGACCGACTGCCCTACCTGTGCCAGAAGAAGGGGGAGATCAGTGGGTCCGCGCCCCCCCTCTCCTGCCCCGCCGACGGGGTAAGTTCGCCACCCGACCCCCTTTTAGGTCTGCTCATCCTGGTGGTCAATGTAATGACGGAGAGAGGAGGAGCATCTTTTACTGTAGTTCAATCATAGTCCTAACACCAAGAGTGTGTTCAGATTCAATCAAAATGTTGTTTAATCCTGATCGTTTTTTTTAATCAATGGCCACAAGACCCCCGTTCAACAGTGGTTAATACTGAGCAGAGACAGTGATGTTGTTCAGGGATATTATATTGAATGTAAATGCGATGGCTGTTCTGTCCTCAGGGCTGGAAGAGACATGGAAACTCGTGTTACCAGGTGAATTCCACGGAGGTTTCCTTCAAAGACCGCTGCAACATCTCCATCAGAAACGGGTGAGTTCATCTAAATCGTCTCTGGCGGAATCCAGTACCACACCTGGGAATGAATGACCCCAGTACTTTTTAGAAGGAGAACATGTTTGACCAGAATGAACCATGTTTTTTGGGTGCTGTATCTGTATGTATGAACCATGTTATGGTGGATGATGTATGCGCAATGCTTTCCGTGTCATGGCAGGTTCGAGCAGGCCTTCGTGAGCCGGATGCTGGGGGAGCAGCTCTCCCTGAAGACGCGGTACTTCTGGATCGGCCTGCAGGACACTAAGAGCACCGGGGAGTACCAGTGGGTGGGCCCGAACGGCGGGCAGAACAGCGTCACCTACACCAACTGGGGCTGGACGGAGCCAGGTACCGGCCAGCAGCCACGGCACCACACCCATTAGGGCTGCTCGATTTATGGGAAAATTCATAATCAGGATTATTTTGGTCGATATTGAAATCACGATTATTCAAACGATTAGTTTTGAGTTTGAATTCATGTTGTATTTATTCAGCATGTCTCCTCCAAAAAAAACTTTGTAACTGAGAACTTTGTAAATTTCGCCTTAAAAATTACACAAAATGGTCAAAAGAAAATGTTCCAATCTAAAATAATATACAGATATGTATCCAGCTGTTCTGCCCTTTCTATAAAACATAAAAATAAATAAATAATAATAATCGAAAAACTCAATTATGTTAATGTTGTGATTGTTCAACGCTAAAATCGAAATCGCGATCAAAATTAGATTAATCGGCCAGCCCTAACACCCATACACCAGTTGCACTTATATTAATTTACACTCAGGAGATGATTTCATCCAAGCAAAGGCTGATGACAATCTGACAAAATTGTAAACCTAATTAAATTACACTGGGTGCAGCAGGATACTCTAGTGTTGAGAGGGTTGTGACTCCCAGCACACAGGTTCTGGGTTCGAAACCCAATGTCCGCTGTCTACCTATAGGTGTCATAGAGCAAGGTGAACTAACCCCTAACTGCTCCCTGATGACGCGTATCTAAAACACTATCACCGTCAACAATGTGGGACTAAAGCGTCTGCTAGGTGACTGACTGTAGAAAGAATTGAAGGATTGCTTTGTTGAGCACGGATGGGTTTTGTGTTCCTCTCCCATAAGTTTCAGCAGCCTGTCAAAAAGACCACTAAAAGCTTTTAGCCGTGCTAACGGAGCGCTACGTCAGCTGAGCACGGACAGAGGTAAAGAGCACTAGCCGCCGCCGCCGCGGCTGCTGAGAGCTAACAGTGGGACATTAAGCTACGCTGAGTGGTCGGGGCAGCACTGATGTGCATTAGTCATTCACATCAAGCCAACTTTATTTATATTTGATTGAATACGTTGTGACACGGTGTAACAGGAGGCGAGGCGAGCCTGCGTCTGATTCAGGGTTCCTTTTAAGCAGGTCAAGATGTACAATCCTACTCACGCTAGGGGTGTCAGAGGGTCGTGTAGACGCATCGTAGGGGTGGCGAACGTCATGTAATGGCAGACAATTCATTCATGTAAGGGAATCGAATAACCGCTCAGCAACTTCAGCAACGTCATTCAACCGTGAACCGAATCAGAAAAGTTCCATCCCAGTATTAAGTGTGTGTGTGTGTGTGTGTGTGTGTGTGTGTGTGTGTGTGTGTGTGTGTGTGTGTGTGTGTGTGTGTGTGTGTGTGTGTGTGTGTGTGTGTGTGTGTGTGTGTGTGTGTGTGTGTGTGTGTGTGTGTGTGTGTGTGTGTGTTCAGCGGGCCACGGCGGCTGCGCCGTGATGTCCACGGCGAAGCCCCTGGGTAAGTGGGAGGTGAAGAACTGCACGGCGTTTAAGGCCGGGACCATCTGCAGGAGAGACCTCGTGGCCCCGCCTCCCGCCCCGCCCCTCCCCGACCCCAGTCTGCCCTGCCCCGAGGGCTGGCAGTCCCGACCCAACATCTCCTACTGCTACAAGGTAACGGCCTACCGCCTGCGTCCGCCCACGCAGCAAAGAGCTGAAGTGAGGCTGAAAACACGAAAGAACCTACGAGAGTAGCTACAGAAAACTAGTTTATAACGACCTGGACAGTGTGCAGTGTAGCCATATCAATCTGGTAAACGGGTTGAGATAGCCGCAGTGTGAATCGCATTGTGGTGGTTTGCGGGGATGTGTGTGCGAGCTACTCATCGGTTAGAGATTGTAGTCAATTGTGTGTGTGTCTGTGCTCGGTCCTTACCACAGACTGAGCACAGTCTGTGGTAAGGCTCAGTCCTTTCCAAAGCGACCCGGGTTTGTCCCCTGCCTGTGGTCTTACCCTCTCTCTCCCATGCCTTCCTGTCTAGCTCACTCAGGGGTTTCAGTTCGGTGTGTGTCAGGTCATTAGTAGAGGTATAGTTAACTGTGTGCGCGTGTGCGTGTGCGTGTGCGCGTGCGTGCGCGTCTTCAACCAACGTTGATTTGAATAAGCTCATGTGTACGTATTGTCTATTCTGTGCATGTTTGACTCAAGTACTGCAACATGTTGTTTCGAGGATGTAGGGCATCAAAAGCAACTGAAAATATTTGTGCTCTTGCAATGTATTTTATAAATGCGCACACAAATAAAGAAGTGTGTGTGTGTGTGTGTGTGTGTGTGTGTGTGTGTGTGTGTGTGTGTGTGTGTGTGTGTGTGTGTGTGTGTGTGTGTGTGTGTGTGTGTGTGTGTGTGTGTGTGTGTGTGTGTGTGTGTGTGTGTGTGTGTGTCAGGTGTTTCACGAGGAACGCCTGAGCAGGAAGCGGTCGTGGGAAGAGGCCCAGAGGTTCTGCTGGGCCCTGGGGGCCGACCTGCCCAGCTTCACCAAGTCAGAGGAGATGGTGGCCCTGCACAGCATTATGAGGGACAGCATCAGGTACACACACGCACGTGCACGCGCGTGTCTCGTATCACAAACCATTCTCTGTGGCTTTCAAATGGACAGAGCGAGGTTAGTGAGATCACTGGATTCCCCCCAGAAGGTCGAGAGCATAATCTTTAACGATGGTTGATGTTTGTGTTCCAGTGATAACCGGTTCTTCTGGGTGGGTCTGAACAGAAGAAACCCCACAGACCGCTCGTGGACCTGGAGCGACGGCCGACCGGTGTGTCTCACACACACACACACACACACACACACACACACACACACACACACACACACACACACACACACACACACACACACACACACACACACACACACACACACACACACACACACACACACACACACACACACACACACACACGTGTAAATGTGTGATAGTCCTGCTGACTATTGATTATGGATGATCGATATACATATTAACCATGTGTTTGCTGCTCGCTCCTCCCCAGGTGTCCATGGGCATCCTACACCAAGACTTCCATAGCGATGACGCCTACAGCAGAGACTGCACCGCCTTCAAGGTGGGCTGGCCGCTCCACCAAAAGCAACTCCCATATGTCTGTGGTCCCTGAGAGATGGGCCAATGGGAGAGCTGTATTTGAAGCGTGTGAACTTTGTTAAACAAAGTGCTTTTTTTTTTTTTTTAAACCAATAAAAAAAACTCAGGAAGTGGAAACATTAGCAAAGAGGAGGAGGAGGAGGAGATGACGGCAATCAATAAACACACAAAACTCACCATGAAACACATCCCACCGTCACATGAGACAGTCTCACATTAGCTCCTCGCTGCCTGGGGGGGAGAAGTGATGGTGTGAGTGTGTTTTGTCCCCCCCCTCCCCCTCCCAGACGATGAAGACCAGCCTGAAGCTGCTGTTTGAGTCCCTGTTCCACGACATTGACCCCTGGCCCTTCTATGCCACGCCCTTCCACTGCGATGCCCAGCTGGAGTGGGTCTGCCAGATACCCAGAGGTGTGTGTGTGTGTGTGTGTGTGTGTGTGTGTGTGTGTGTGTGTGTGTGTGTGTGTGTGTGTGTGTGTGTGTGTGTGTGTGTGTGTGTGTGTGTGTGTGTGTGTGTGTGTGTGTGTGTGTGTGTGTGTGTGTGTGCCATCCATATGTGGTAGTATTGTATATGCTGTATTGTGTTCTGTGCATGTTACATTATTGATTGACACTACCCATTCCTAATACTTAATGCACTATACAATGGATTTATTGAACATTTGACAATTCATTAAGCAACAAAAGTATTATAATGAAAATAATTAAGAATTTTTTGCAATGTCAGTCTTTAAATCATTTATTCAATTATATTTTTAAACAGGAGTGAAACCCAAGGTCCCAGAATGGTACAACCCAGGTAACAATAATTTGGATTGCTTATTTTATCTTTAGCTCTCATGTTGTAAAATAAGATTAGCTTCATTAGATGGTACTTCTACATAAGAAAGTATAATGTTGAACTGTTGCCATTATTATTTAGATCTAAATGAATAATAATCCTTATAATGTATTCATCAAACTAATTTGAAGATAAATAACAGATGGATTGCTCCGTTGCCTGACGCCGGTCTTCATGCGTTGCCTGTGCGTTCCCAGGCGGTCACCACGAGACGTCCATCTTCGTGGACGGCGGGGAGTACTGGTTCATCAACGACCTCCAGCTCTCCTTCGAGGAGGCCAGCCTGTTCTGCAGCACGAGCGGCAGCCGACTGGCCGCACCCATGAGCTTCACCGCCGCCAGGAAGATCCACGAGCACCTCCCCCAGGTACACCGGGATGGAGCGTCAGGCCGGGCGGCGGTGGGCACTCACGGGCACCTCCGGGGGTTAGATGGGGGGGGTTAGGGTTAAGATATGATGTTAAAGCTGACTTATTGTACCACCAGGTTTGAGTTTGATCAGCCCGTACAAGCAGTTTTGAAAATCGGCCTCTTCTGACATCACAAGTGGGCGTGTGCACCTAGATGTGTGACGGCTAGATGAGCAATGTTTGCTACAGTCCACTGGCTAGGCCGCTAGACTGATCTATCCAGCACACATCTAGGTGGACACTAGGGCTGTAACGATACACCAACTCACGATTCGGTTTGTATCACGATTTCTGACCCACGGTTCGATACATCCCACGATTCTTTTAAATTTAAAAAGCATTTTAATTCAACAACACTTTTAATATTTTTTTATAATAACACTTTTTTTTTACAACATTTAATAACAAGTAATTTGGAACACTGAACAGATTTGAACAGAAATAATACTATTAAAGCATAGCTAAATTAATAAATAAATAACCAAAGATTGCAGTTGGAGGATGCTTGCAGGCAGGCAAAAACCCTCAACTAGTTTGGTGGTTTAGTCAAATATCCTATTAGCGCCTTTTATTAGGCTATGTAGCTTAAATAATGACATAATCAGGCCGTATAGAATGCAACATGTTTAATAGCCTAACTTTCAATAGATGGGTAAAAACATGAACGTCTATCATGAACGTCGCAATAACGAGGCATAGTGTTACGAGTAGCGTATGTGTGTGTGCGCGAGAATGGCAGTGTGCGTATGTGTGTGTGTTAGTGACGTCAGCGAGTGAGTGGACGAGCGATGAGAGCGAGCGGTAGCGTGTGCGTCTAGTGAAGAAGCGAACGAGTCCGGTAGAATAAAGCACCCATCCTGTCAATAATCGGTGGCCGCTTCATTCCAACCTATAAGCAGACCAACTGCCGGTGAAATCGCACAAAACAATAGAGACAGGATCACACAGGCAATTCTTTTCACGCTTGGCCCACTCTTGATAAATGTCGTTCATATCGCATATAAGGACTTCGACGGCTGTGGAGAAATGCAATCCTCCGTAGCCACGGAGAGCTGTCATCACAGAGAGGGCATCTCGTCCCATACTTACGGCATCGATAAGAGGGGGCGGTGTCAGCAGACTATTATTTAGACAAATTATTAGCAAATTTCAATCGGACAATTTGACCGGAGAGTTAGAAAGGGCGTATCGCGCTTCTGCCTTCTCACACCGCAAGACAGGTTCGTGGCTTTGAGTGTCGCGATTTCGGTTTCGATACGCGTATCGTTACAGCCCTAGTGGACACGCCCACTTGTGAGGTCAGAAGAGGCCATTTTCAAAACGGCTTTTAACGGCTAATCACGCTCACACCTGGTGGTATAATATGTCTCCTTTTAAGAAGTGAGTCTTCGTCCCGATGCTCAGCCCCTACCTGCTCCTTAAATGGGTCTGCTAATGACTACTAGATAGTCAATACATTATATATATATATATAAACTAGATAGAAATAGATATTGTATGTATTTAAGAATTGCATTGTATTGTGTTGTTCAGGGTGTGGAACTAGCTGGGATCAGTGTTTCGGTGCTGGACTTAGGATCATAGGATAGGATGTACGATCAAGTATTTACTATGTATTATTTAAGCAATAGATCACGACAGTGGGGTATGTGCTCATTTTACTACTGTCAAGGGGCGCGTAGCGTATCTTCCAGGCGCGGAGTGATATGCAAACTTTCACAAAATGATTGGGCATCATAGCAGTTATGTATACGCTCATTATACAAGTTAGGAACCAATCAGATCGCTGGATTTAAGCCACCGGTTGTATAATGTATGATATGACACAGTATTTATATGTTTAATTGTATGATATGATAATGTATTGTATGATTTCATACAGTATTAATATTTATTATAAGATATCATATGGTTTTATGTAGTGTATTACATAATATAATATGGTAATGATATTTAAAGTGTATGATAATATATGAGGAGCTTTTCATATTTAGTGTATGATAAGGTATTCATTTGTAGTATTGTGTGATATATGTTTTATTGTATGATGTGTTGTTTTCCAACAGAACACCACTTCCCCGAAGCAGAGCTGGTGGGTGGACATGAAGCAGCCTGGACACTACTTCCCAATGACGTAAGACACATGCTCAAACACTCACATAAACACACACATGAAAGCCACAGAAAATGGCAGAATTCATTGATCGTGTGTGTGTGTGTGTGTGTGTGTGTGTGTGTGTGTGTGTGTGTGTGTGTGTGTGTGTGTGTGTGTGTGTGTGTGTGTGTGTGTGTGTGTGTGTGTGTGTGTGTGTGTGTGTGTGTGTGTGTGTGTGTGTGTCGCAGGTCCGTCCAGATGCATTTCTACCACTCCCTGTTCCTGGGAAGATGCACGTCGCTTAGCAAAGAGAACCTCTTCCCTGGTCAGTGCCAACACAACACAGGGCCACAAAGTACAAGACAACTCAGTACAGTACAAGACAATATAGTACAACATAGTACAGTACAGTTCAACACAGTCCAGTTCAACACAATGCAGTAAACCACAACACAGCACAACATAGTCCGTGGTCAGTAGCATACAATGACACTCATACTGCCCCTGCCTGCCACCTTACAGAGTATGACCACAGTTGTGCGCACAAGCTGTCCTTCGTGTGCGAGCGACACAACGTCACCTCTGTGGAGCGGAACCCTCTAGAACCGTACCCGGGTGGGTTCCCATGTGAGAAAAACTCCCTGGCCTTCAGAAACAAGGTATGAGCCCCTGACCCCTCCCCCTCAAAAGTCCCTTTTAGAAATGTGAAATGTTATTTCATATTTGACCTGCAGTAAACTCTTTTAAATCACTTCTTAAATCACATTTGTATGCACTTGCTTTTACGTGACGTCGTAGTTTCTTTTTTTTTTCTTTTTTTTTATTCTCTTTCTTAATGTCTTCCTAATGGTTTTATGTCAAAGCACTTTGTAAACAATTGTTTTTAAAGGTGCTAAAGATATTATTGGTATTATTTGTATTATATTTGATCATGTAAGTAAAAAGGTCCATGCATCACATACAAATGAAGCTATTATGTGAAGGACAAAGAGCAACTTTTATGTATCATCATCTGCATATTCAATCATTTTTAGTATAACAGCTCTATTTATAGTGATGTCTGTTTGCCTTTCTAGTGCTTCACCATCATGAAGCCCAGCCAGCAATTGGGGTTCCAGTCCGCCAACGACGTCTGCAAGTCGCTCAGGGGCACTCTGGTCACGGTGGCGGACCAGGTGGAGCAAGGTGTGCCGGCGGCCCCCCCAACAAGCCCAAACTAGTCAAACAGGAGTTCCATGGTAACGATGCTAACTCATCCGTCCCCGTTGCTCTGTGCTCAGACTTCCTCACCACCCTGCTACCCGGCGTGCCGGAGCTGAACCAGATCTGGATCGGGCTGAAGCTGCGCTCCACCTCCAGGCAGTGGGTGGATGACACGCCGGCCGGCTTCCAGAACTTCAACCCCCTGCTCCACGGCATGCTCCGACCAATTAAGCTCGACGTGAGGCCTAATAATAATCATAGTTTAACATAGAATGTAACATAGTATGTAATTTCTACCACAGTTGCGGCACAGTTCGTCTGTTGGATGCAACGATACGATACGCATCAAACGGGGTCGGCTTAGCTCAGGAGGTAGAGCAGTTGTCTTGTAACCGAAAGGTTGCTAGTTTGATCTCCAGCTCCTCCTAGCTGATGTGTCCCTGAGCAAGACACTTAACCCTAGCTGCTCCTGACGAGCTGGCTGTCACCTTGCATAGTCGACTCTGCCGTCCGTGTGTCAATGTGTGTATTAACCGACGTAAATCGCTTTGGATAAAAGCGTCTGCTAAATGCCCTAATTGTAATTGTAATCAAATACAAGTACAAACCATTGGCCCAACTTCCTGCCAGGGTAAGGTCGTTCAATAGAAGCATCCACCGAATGGGATGTGTTTCGAATGATGCGTTGACGCTGGCGTTTTATTTACTTCTAGAGAGAGAAATGGCAAGGGCAGTGAATAGTTAAATTATGTGAGTGGGTGTGAGAAAACAAATGAAGAATTCAGATAATGCTCTGCAGATTGTTTTGCGAGACTCACAAAGTGTGGGGGAGAGTGTGTCTGTGTATAACCATGGTCATTTTCTTGTGTGTGTGTGTGTGTGTGCGTGTGCGTGTGTGTAGCCCATGAGGCCCATGAACCTAGACATCGTGGAGCTGTGTGTCTTTATGATCAACCATCCCAGCTCTGAGTTGATGGGCACCTGGGACTACAGCAACTGTGGGGATAAACAGCACACAGCCCTCTGCCAGCACTATGCAGGTGAGAGACACACACACACACACACACACACACACACACACACACACACACACACACACACACACACACACACACACACACACACACACACACACACACACACACACACACACACACACACACACACTAATAAGTAGTAGTTCTATTCCTAATTTTTGTCTCACTACATTCTCTCTCTCTCTCCCTCTCTCTCTCTCTCTCTCTCTCCCCCTCCCTCCAGATAAGCCTGAGGAACCCCAGGCCCCGACGGAGCTCCGCCACTTCAACAACCACACGGTGCAGCTGCTGGTGGGGAACATGACGTGGTCGGAGGCGGCGGCGCGCTGCCGGTCCAAGGCCATGGTCCTGGTCAGCGTTGGCGACGTCTCCCTGCAGTCCTGGCTCACCGTGCTGGTCAGCCGGGCTCGCACCCCCATGTGGATCGGGCTCTTCAGTGAAGACGTGAGTCGGGGTCCTTCGGTCGTGGTTATTCAAAGGAGAACCAAACCCTAAAGCAGCCTGTTTACAGATGTAACGGGATGCGGTGGGTTTTCGACGTAGTGGTGCGGGATGATCCTCGTCCAATGTTCGACCTGAATGCACAGCCTTTTAAGTAAAAATGCAAAGGTTTTTTGACGAGTAACATGTTACTGGCTGTTAGGGGTTACCTGGTAACGTCAATCAAGCGCTCTGGCCACGGCTCTCGCTGTGCACACATCCAGGTGGACACTCCCACTTGTTATCTCCGTCACTCGGAGGAGAAGTAAAACCGAGGTCCTGACTCATTGAGGTCATAAAGATCCCAGGGCATTGATCGCAAAGAGCAGTGGTTTCCCCCGGTGTCCTGGCCCCACCAGTCTCATTCGATCTGGCCCCCTAATCAATCATCCTCCTGTATAATTGGCTGACCCATTAATTCCCTCACTCTCCACCTCAAGCTGGCATGTGGTGAGCATTCTGGCGCAGATTGGCTGCCGTGCATCACCCAAGTGGGTGCTACACACTGGCGGTGGTTAGTGAGGTCCCCCCTTCACTGCAAGCGTCTTTGAGTGTCTAGAAAAGTGCTAAGAAAATTAAATGAATTATTGTTAATATTATTATTATGTCACAAAAAAACGGGAAAGGGACGATTTTCCATCGGCTTGTCACTGCTAACACACTCCCACCTGGTGGTATAACATTCACTGGTTAAAAGCTCCTCCATCTCCCATGTGTTCAGAGCGGGGTCCACTTTCGCTGGACAGACCGCAGCCACACAGTGTTCAGCCGCTGGTCCCCGGAGGCCTCCAGCGGCTCCTGTGTGTACCACGACACCGACGGCTTCTGGAAGGCCACCGAGTGTGAGGGGACTCTGGGGGGCGCCATCTGCCACAAGCGCCACGGTGAGGCCAGGGCTGTTAATGTACACAGACAGCGGACACACACACACAGCCTCGGACACGCACGCATACAGTCACACACACACACACTCAGTCACATACTCACAGTGACACACATACAGTCACAGACACACACAGTCTGACGCGCGCACACACACACACACACACACACACACACACACACACACACACACACACACACACACACACACACACACACACACACACACACACACACACACACACACACACACACACACGAACACACACACGAACACACACACGAACACACACACAGTCACACACGCAGAGACACACGCAGAGACACAGTCACACACAGTCACATACTCACAGTCACATACTCACAGTGACACTCACACGCAGACAGTCACACACACACACGCCTACACACGCACGCACGCACGCACACACACAGTCTTTCTGAAGCTCTGTCTGTGTCTCAGAGGACGCGGTGATCAAGTCAGAGGACCCGGCGGTGAAGTGCCCTCACACCCTCAACGGCCCCAACTGGCTGCCGTTCAGGAACAACTGCTACTCCTTCCAGCTGGTGGCGTCGCGCTGGGCCCATTTCGACAAGGGCTTCCCCCAGGACACCTGCAGAGACCTCTGTGAGAACACGGCTCCTGGTTATGGTGTTCCACTGGCATGAGCCTGTAGTGCAGAACACCGGTTCTACACTTTGTCCGTCGAGATTTCCCCCGTCTGGGGTGTTATTTCAGTTTCCGACCGACCCTGTCAATCTATGTGCGACCCAAATTATTTTATGAGCTTTAAAAAGAAAATTAATGATGCAAACTATAATTACGTTTTTGTACAGCACCTCTTCATTCTGTACAAGGATGAGCGAATTTTCTCGTTTTTAAATGAAAACAACCTACCTATCATTCGCTGCCTCTGAAAAAATAATAAAAAATGAATAAAATAAATTCCCTACCTACCCATGACCTCAACTGACAACCAACAGGAACCAAACTTTTTTTTTTTTAGGCCTTAACAGAAAATAAAAGACACTTTAAAACAAGACATTTGTGCTAGGCATCAGTTCAGATGTCGCAAGGTTGTTGTTTTTAAATGAAGATAATCAATATCATTTATAGAACACTATTTATTTAATGCGTAGAACTGGGGAAATGCACAGGAAATGTCTTCCCCAAGTGATAGACAAATAATAATATACCATTCAAATGTTGCATTTAGTAGACTCATCTGGGTACTTGTCATCAGGAGCAGGTAAGGGTTAGGGCGGCTTGCTTCGGTCAAGCTGTGGACATGTGGGGGATTCAACCCAGAACCTTTTGGCTGAGTCAAACACTCCACTATTCACTAGATGTTCCTCATAGAAGGTCATTAGATGTTGAGAAGGCTTGTGCTGTCAGAGGGGGAGATGAACGAGCAAATGAGGTCCTTGTTTCACTGCGTTTCAGACCACAACTCCAACGTCCTGACCATCCGCAACGCCGAGGAGAACGAGTTTGTCCGCCAGCAGCTGGTCCCGTTCAAGAGCCTGGTGCAGTACGTCTGGCTGGGACTCATCAAGGACAACACTGGTGGGTGATCGGGTCGCGCGTGAACCACAGGGACGGACATGTACCCTTCTAAATGGGTATGATCTGTGGTAACGCGGTAGGAGACCAAATTAAAGGTTCTCTCTACGGGGGGCTCAGCCCTGACTCCGGTTCAAGTTTTGCCCCTGTTCCTTTGCTGCATGTCCTCCTGTCTATCTCCTGTTCCTTCCTGTCTATCTCACACTGAATAAAGCATAAAAAAATGATACTTTTTTTGGGGGGGAAAGTTTAGGCGAACCAAATCACACACATGGTGTTGTCCCTGCAGTGAACAATTGTGTGGTGTCCTTCCCGTAGATAACCAGATGAAGTGGTACGAGGGCACCAATGTTCAGTTCAACAACTGGCGGAACGGGCGGCCGCAAGTGGAGCAGGAGTTCATGGCCGGTATGAACGAGGACGGAATCTGGGACATAATCACCAACAAGAACTACTTCTCCCCCTTCAGGCAGAGGAGCATCGTGGCCTGCAAGCTGGACAACGGTCAGTCGTAGTAAACGGATCCATGATGGTCTTTATTTATAAAAGTAAACCTTTTACTCAAGCATACATCTAGTTGGACACTCCCACTTGTGATGTCACTACAACACAGGAAAAAGGCTGATTTACCAACGGCTTGCAATGGCTAATCGCATTCACACCTGGCGATACAATATCACCACTTTTAAAGTGTCTCCCAAAGTATACTTTTTATTTAAAAAAAAAGAAGTAATTGAAGTACTCGATACCCACCAATCATTTTGGTTGGTTTGTGGTTTTTAAGTTTAAAGTTGGATTCAGGGTTCGGCTTTTGGGTTTGCTTTTAGGATTTGGTTTAGGGTTTAGGCCCTAGACAGTAAGACAAGATCACAAGACAGAAATACAATTAAAAATTAAAAATATATATATGTATGCAAAGAACTACAAAAAAAACCTACACATTTGAGTGGCATAAATAAAACAAAAAGTCAATAACGGCATGCAATCAAAACTCCTGATCTGACCTCCAAACCCCTTGTCCCGTGTTCTCTTCGTCTCCGCAGAACCCAGGGAGAAGTACAACCTGACGAGCCCGAGCCTGCGGCATTACGGGAGCCTCTCCTTCACGGTGCTGACCCGCAAGCTCACCTGGCTCCAGGCGCTGGAGCAGTGCACCCTGCTCGGGGGACACCTGGCCAGTATCCATGACAACCAGCACCAAATGCACGTGGAGCTCATCGCCCGGACGGACGGCTTCCCGCTCTGGATCGGGCTGTCCAATCAGGATGTGAGGAGAAGCTCAAACCTTAACAGATATGTCACCGATGCGTGACGTTCAGTAGGTTTACGCACGTGCTAAGGCTGAATTATCGGCTGGTACCTGAAGATATTACAACGATTTTTCAGGGCAGATATCGCAATTCTGCAATATCCCAAATATTGTGATATGGCGATTACAATATTTTTCTGAGTTTATCGTCGGGGTTCAGCTTCTACAAGACTGTGTTTGGCATAAATGAATGTGGCTGAGCGGCACAGCATGTAATTGATGGGAATTGAGCATTGGAAAATACACTAGCGCCCTCTGTAGGACACAACACACATTTTGCTGCACTCATTTATTTTTTTATTTGTATATATAAGAAAAATACCACATAACACATCAAACCGACTTCAAACCCGGGTTTTAACAGCAGAGCACCATTTCGTTGACCTTTTGATTCGTCTGTCCCACTTTCGTTTGGCAGTCGAGTAACCCGGTCTACGAGTGGTCGGACGGAACCAATCTCGACTACCAGGCGCCCATCAAGGACTCTCAGAAGAGCCCGCAGAAGTCCCAGGCCGGCTGCGTCACCATCAGCCCATCCGGCATGTGGATGAGGGAGGACTGCAAGACCTTGGTTGAAGGAGCTCTCTGCTACACCACCAACACCACCACCCCTAGCCAGAGTAAGGCGCCACACCCAGCATCAGGACACACTCTTCACATTGGACTACAATTTGGAACGTTCCAGACACGGTTTCGAACAAAGACTACAACTCCCAGCCTGAGGATGTATGTGCCAGATTAGGACTACAACTCCCAGTATCTAGAGACTTTTTACCTAACATGACTACAAGTCCAAGAATCCTGATAATCTTTAATAATGACTGCAACTCCCACCATCAGGGCAGATTGTTGGAAAATGTCTACAACTGTTGGCGTCCTGTACTGCTCGCAGTATCTAGATGCTTTGTTAGAATATGAACTACAAGCATTCTATTATATACTACTATAACTCCCAGTATCCAGACACTGGATACTGGGAGTTGTAGTCATGTAAAACCAGACACTTGATTTACATGACTACAACTCCAAGTATCTAGACGTGTGTTTGTTTAATTAACTCCCAGCGTTCCACATGCAAGACCCACCGTTTCAACGCGTTTCTTTTCTGTGAACCAGGGGCCAGGCTAAAGAGTCCTGCGCTGGCTACCAATTGCCCGCATACCACGTCCAAGTGGTTGGAGTTCCAAGACCACTGCTACGCCTTCAACATGACCATCTACAACTCCAGCGTGTACAACATGGCTGATGCCACGAGTGTCTGTGTGGGACTGGGTGAGAACGTGCGACTCAACCTTGTGTGTGTGTATGTATCTATAGTATGCACAGCGGTTGGCCAATGCTTCCATTAACTGTTCAGTTGTTCACGGGACACCTTTTCTGCCAAGCGTCTTACGGTGAATTGTTTTAGATGCATGTCATTAAGCTCTGGGACGCCTGTACGCAGGCTGCAGAAATGAGGGTTCAAACAAAGTGCCTTTCAGAACATCCTAACCCCTAGGACTATCCTGAAACCAGTTAAGGCATTTTGGAGCATGATGTTCCCTAACCCCTAACCCCTACCTCTAGGCCTCCTAGAGCAAGATGCTTCCTAACCCGTATCTGCTCCTTGTTGACTAGTTTAATTCACTGTAAATCTCTTCTCTCCTTGTCTGCTATTGACGATGATAAATAGTCAAACACCATCATTGTCACCAGTGACCCAACAGTAACTCAGTGGCTGTCGTCTGATTCGTTTTCTTGTTCCTTTTTCTTTCCTTCCTCTCGGGCAGGGGGTCACCTCCTCACCCTGACCTCCATGGAGGAGAACGACTTTGTGGCCTCCCAGGTCACTGAGGACCCCCTGATCACCAAACGGGTTTGGCTGGGCCTGAACATGGACAAACAGGGTAAACACCGGGCCCCTGCATCCATACCCCCTGGCCATGGCAAACAGTTTCTAGTGGAATTTGCAACATGTTCCCCTTCGGTTGTGCCATGACGTTGTCACACCGTTTTCCATGGCCCTCTTTCTCGTCTCCCTCCCTCTCTCTCTCCTCTCCCTCCCTCTCCCCCTCCACCAGGTGTGCCTGTGGGCTGGGTGGACGACTCCCCCCTGGACTTCACTAACTGGGGGACGCCCCCCCCCCTGGTGGGGGCGGCCGCCGACCACCCCTGCGTCGTGCTGGACGCGGGGGACCAGGGCCGCTGGAGGAGGGTCAGCTGCTCTGACAGCCTCAGCCGGGTCGTCTGCAAGACCACCAAGTGTGAGTGGCGCCGCAGCGCAGAGTAGCTTAGCATTTATGTGTGTGGCTGACGGGTCACTTATTGGTTGAGATGCTAGCCGAGCATGGTGTGTCTGTGCTGGCTAACAGCGTTATCGGACTGTGCTAGCTTCCTTGCTTGATGACAGTCTAGCATGTTAGCATAGCTTAGCACGTAACTGCCCTTGCTGGATGACAGTCTAGCATGTTAGCCTAGCTTAGCACGTCTGTGTAACTGCCCTTGGTGGATGACAGTCTAGCATGTTAGCATAGCTTAGCACGTCTGTGTAACTGCCCTTGGTGGACGACAGTCTAGCATGTTAGCATAGCCTAGCACGTCTGTGTAACTGCCCTTGATTGATTAGTCTAGCATTTTAGCCTAGCTAAGCATCACTTGGTCCCGGTTCTTTGCGGTTTCCCAGGGATGACAAGGTTAGCATGTTAGCCTAGTATTTCTGGTGTAACAGTTCTGCCTTCCCCCCCCCCCCCAGCGTCGCCGGGCTCTCCGGTTGCCCTGGTGATGCTCCTGGTCATCCTGCTGGCCCTTGCCGGGGTCATCGTGTTCCTGGTGTACAAGAAGAAGCGGGCGTACTTTACCTCCAGCGTGCGCTACAAGAGGAACTTTGACGAGGCGGACTCCACCAGCATCATCACCGAGGCAGAGTGAGGTGGGAGGGGCCAACGGAACACACACAAACACTGTCGTGCCTGGGCCTGTCAGCATTTTACTATCCCCTTTCGCAAATGCAAATACAGGAGTCTGCCTTTTTTATGTTCTTCTCGAGTGTCTTAGGCTGACGCCACGCCCTCTGAAACACTCCTTCAACGGTGTGCATGCTGTGTGAGCTGAATGGGAAAAGTTTCCTCTTTGTTGGAATTTGTTTTAAGATCGTAATTACTTTAAGAAGGGTTGATCTAAATCATTTGTTTTGTTGATGAAGGGACTCCTGTTTTACCACTTAATACCCCCGTCCAAGCCATTTTCAACTCGGCCCACGATCAACATCACAAGTGGGTTGGTCATCCCCTGATGCATGATGGGTAGATCCCACTCGTAAATGGATCTCACACCCGGTGGTAAAACATGGGCCCTTTAAATCATTCTGTTTTCATTCAACTTGAATGTCCTTGCTTGTTGTTGTTGTCCTGCTGAAGCGAGGTCAAGCCAGGGCTAGTGGGTGCTTTTAGTAGCAGAATCCATCCAAGGGGACATTCGGATTCCGAGGTGGATTTAACTCCTCTGCAAACAACGGCCAATGACTCCCAATACTTATTACAATACAAGTGTAAGAAGCTGCCTCCAGACATTGGCTGTTCTGATGCGTGCGGTCCAGATTTATTTAATGTATGTGTGGGGGTTCCTGGTTCCTGTTGGGTTGGTTTATGGTTTACCAGATTATCAAGTGAGATTTATTTAAAAGTTGCTTCCTGTAGATTTTATTATTCTTTCAGATCACAGAAAGAATTCTTTCATCTGTTCTCTATTCTTTTCAGTTCTCTTGGATGGGATAAGGAATGTTAATAGAGAACGTGGTTCAGGGTTTGTTCTTTACTGATTTACAGATGCCTTTTTGATACTAGAGGGACGCTCAGTGATCGGATCAAACTGAGGGATTTTAATACAATATTTGAGGGTTGTTTTGTAAGACTTGCCTAAGCAATGTGGAGCAATGGGTCTGTTGTGGGAATGGATGTTTTTTTTTTTTTTCTGTGTGTAAATCAGCATTTGCTATGCACTTAAAACTACTGAGCGAGTATGCACTTTAATTAGCCTTTGAGCAATAATGTGTTTGATGTTTTAAGCACAATGAAGTTTTCGATTTTCTCTTTAAATGTATTTTTAGAGAACCGTCCAATTGCACTCGTGTTCCCGTTAACTGCTTTGTAAATACCGATTTTTTTTTTTTTTTTATCTAACTAACGATGAACCAAAGATGTTAAAACCTGCTCAACATTTATGGCGTTCCTTTTAGTTGTTTTTTTTTCCAAGGAATACTCCAAACACGCCAACGGCCTCAAACTCACCTTGGTTTTTATCTGATCCAGTTGTGTTTTCTACTAAACACCTCCTCTGCTCAATCCAGGTACAGTCTCGACTGCAGTCCAATAAAATGACATGCCTTTACATATGCTGTCCTGGGCTCTTTAATTCAGATTAAAACACCAAGTGATTCTCGAAACACTATGAAACAAATTTGTGTGATAAGCTGAATCCACGTTCCCTCTCGTTCACTTTAAAGTTTGTCATTTTATAAGACCCTTCAATTCGAATAACCTTTTGCCAGTTGTCATTCCACATTGACCACTGTGTAAACTTTAATTTAGACATAACTTTCACATAAGTTCACTTACTAGTCAAAGCTGCGTCCTTTTGACAGATTCCTCTTTTCATATATGAAAACTGGGTTATATGAATACTGGGTTACATTATTATTTATCTTTGAGTCATGGAGACAAACATATGCAGTGCATCATGAGCTAATATGTTGACTAGGCAGACACCAACATATATCAGACCCCATGGTGCTGCCTGGCATCCTTGAGTCATGCAATCCTAGGCCCATACACACTGCAAACCTCACATTTCTGGACACCAGCCAAAAGCCATCATTCCTAATGACCAGGGGCCAGAACAGTATAGGTACATTATCATCTGGGATGTCTTTTCATCCCAACAATCTCACCCTATGCTCTTCGGTCTTGGATCGTAAGTGTTGGAAGGTGTGTGATCACCAGCGCCACAGCAATCAACGCCATACTTTCCATGCTTGGTCAAGACATTGTGATGGCAGACGGGATCTTATGGCCAGATACACAAAGGCAGTCAATCCAAATTGGGTAATTTCTAGCAGTTTATCTTCCGTGCTTGTGTTGAAAAAGGTTTCTTATATTAATTTACGTTGGGTTAGGTGCAAACGACACATCCATACTTAACACATTGATACCTGAGAGTATGTGTGCCTACTGCATGCATGACAAAACTTCATTGCAAACTGCTATGTCCTGCACAATAACAAATCAATTCTTATAGTTCACCTTTGCGAGAGATATGTTTTGATGTTGTTGTCCGAGGTTCTATGGTTAGTGCATCGTTTAAAAGATGTTGCCCCAGCAAACAACCAAATTAATGCATGTATTCAGGGATGTATTTTCCATTACAGTTAACCTAGTAACAAGTTGAGTACAAATGACACTTTGTTTACATTAGTCTTTATTGCAAAAATGAAATCGGGAAAACTACTTTTATATACACAAAGCCAACTCGGAAGCAAAATAAAAAGACCACTTGACAAGGTACAGGAGGAACAGAAATCTTGCAGTGGCACGTTTCCCTGGAGCGTCTTTCAGCTACATTGGGCCCCATCATGTAGGATTCACTTTGCGCAAAATGCTTTGGGGACGGGGGTGGTGGGATAAGAGATAATTGCTTGCCAGCATGTATGACCCTTCTTTAAAAAGGTTGTCTCAGATCAAAGCCCACAAACAAATAACTCCAGCCGGGCATGCATCATCAGTGCCCGATTCAAGCCCGCAATAACAGACAGACAGAAGTTGCAGGTTCTGTCTAAATCCAGCTTCTTTTAAAGCACTCTTGGTTGAACATTTCTTAAAGCAATTTTCTTCCCCATATTTTTTTTATAATTAGCTAAACAGATTAGCAAAAGTGCACTCAAAACCCATCTGTTGCCAACATCCGAACATCTCAAAGAACCATCTAGTTTGAACTAATTAGTTTGAACCACCACCACCCCCCCCCCCCCCCCCCCCCGTTTCTAAGTATTTGAAATTCAAGTCTACCAATCTGACTGCAGCAACAGCACCAACTCTGGTAAAAACAGGCTACTGCAATAGTTTCCAATTGACATCATAAATTGTCAGGCGACATCCCCGAACACTCATTTGAGCAGATTAACAACGGCCGTGTGTATGTGTGGTGGAGGTGTGCACGTGTGTGTTCAGGCGACCTCAATAACCATAGCTGTGGAAACATTTGGGTCATCCACACACCGTCGCCATGTTGCGTTTCCACAGCAACTGCATCCGGCCGGTCAGTACTGCTCCTCATCATCATCGTCCTCCAGATCGGAGAAGTCGATAGAGGGCCTGTTGTCAAGGACCGACGCCACGTCAACCTGTCCGTCATCGACGTCCTCATCCTCGTCCTCGTCCTCCGTCTCCCCGGGGGGGCCTGGAAGAGAGCAGACAGAGGTGACACCGCTGCCGCCTCACAACACAACTCCTACATCGTCTCCGACCGTCCTTCAGAGAAGACGTTAAACCGAGGTCCTGGCTCATTGAGGGCATAAAAAAATCCCAGGGCACTTATCGCAAAGAGGAGGGGTTTCCCCCGGTGTCCTGGCTAAAACTGCCCAACCCGGCTCATTCAATCTGGCCCCCTGATCATCCTCTTGTATAATTGGCTGACTCATTAATTCCCTCACTCTCCACCTCAGGCTGGTGTGTGTTGAGCGTTCTGGCGCAGATTGGCTGCCGTGCATCACCCAAGTGGATGCTACACACTGGTGGTCATCGATGGCTGCTGCCGCCGACTCATGTTACGATCACCGTTACAGGGCCGCTGTAACCTTGGTTACTACAGCCCCTTATTCAGCCCCTTATTCAACAAGCAGCCATGGTGGTTAGTTGGATGGGGAAACCTTCTACAATTACTTGGTAACCCTGCCTACTTAATCAAAATGCATTTGAACATTCAGCCTGCGTTGGGAATGAAAATGCAGGACTTATAAGCTTTTCATGGTTTCCCGAACCAACTTACCAATATGGAATAAGTCTGAACACTGACCCCTACTGGCGTGGTACTGCACAGCGCCTCCCCTACTGGCGAGCCACACTGGAGGACAAAACTGCCTCTTTGGATCCCCTCCATGGATCCAAAGAGGATCCATGGAGTGGAAGGTTCTGCACAGGCCGCTAAACCACCCAGCGAGCTGTGACTGGTTCTGGCCTGATTAGGGCAGAGAGCGTCCCTACGCTCACATCAGAGAAGAGTTTCAGGGCGTTTGCTTGCACTAGTTTCAATTTGAGTGGTTAACAGCGAGCGCGGTGTGTTTTGTTATTTTACTACTGCCACACTGTCTCCCAATTAAGATAACCTTGTGTCCCTCCATTAACGTTAGCTAACAGACATACCCTTACACTGGGGCAAGCTATAAACAAAGCTCATTTTCATAAAACATAAAAAAAAAGGAATCAGTACACTTTGGACATGCCAAGAGTTGGGCTCAAGTACAGCGCAGCGACTGTTAATAAAAGGTGTATTTTGCTTGCATATTATTTTTTTCTCCATACTTTCAAGACTGTCCATGTGTTCGTGAAGAGATCTCGCCAGGTTGAAGAACTAAGCGAGAGAAGGGGGAAGAGTTTGAATCACAAAACAGTTCATAACATCAGTGAACACAGTGATTCCTAGGGAGGCTCAGCTTTAGGCTGCGTTGTACTTGTAACATTCATACTAGGGTTGCCGCGGTGTGGACATTTTCACACCGAGTAATACGCTCGTGTCAACACCGGTATTACCGGTATAAACGGTATTACCTTTGAAACTATAGGTCAACCGCCATCTTCTCCGTCAACTCTCCTCTCACACTCGGTGACAGCGGTATTACCTTTGAAACTATAGGTCAACCGCCATCTTCTCCGTCAACTCTCCTCACACTCGGTGACAGCGGCTGGCAGCGCGCCAATTCTCGGCGTCTTATAACGTTCTTTATACAACGGCTGGCTTAAATCCAGCGATCTGATTGGTTCCTAACTGTTGTATAATGAGTGTATACATAACTGCTATGACGCCCAATCATTTTGTGAAAGTTTGCATATCACTCCGCGCCTGGAAGTAGAAACAGTTACTAAGTAAAAAAATATGTTGAATGATGGAGAGGGTGTAAATGTTGTTACTCCGGGAGTGAGCAAGGCGATGGAGAGGCTAACGAAAACTTAGGCACACGACGAGTGAACTGCTCTATAGGATAAATTGCCGGCGAACCGCTCTAGCCGAGCCTTCTCTCGGAGGGACGCTAAAGTGTGTTGCATAGCGACCGTCGTGCATTTTGAAGGCAGCCAGGAGGGACTACTTTTTTGTATTCTTTAATAAAACAGCTACTTTGACTTTCTTGGTGTTTTTTTTAAATGTAGTGTGTCTATAACTTCCGTTTTGCCATTATAGTAACCGTTGTATAAAAGCAATAGATAACGACAGGCTGTGGTATGTGCTCATTATACCACTGTTAAGTGGTATACTCTTAAATATATAATAGTATGATATAATTTTATATATCATAATATCACGGCCAAAAGCTCTGTGCGCCTCCGGATGGCCGTAGGGATTGGGTTTGTTTGCCGGCGTTGCTATGGTTACCGGTCTTGTAAGGAAGCACGTCAATTCTCGGCGCGACAATTCTCCCGCACAGAGCAGAACTGTGGCCTATTGTACACATTTTAATTTTCTTAATTATATTATTCATTTTTACTGAATTTGTTTTTTATTACTGAACAAAAAAAAAAAAAAAAAACTTGCTGTTGAGGCCAACACCGATTACTCGGTGTTGCACACCGGCAACACCGGTAATACCGTATACCGCGGCAACCCTAATTCATATAAATACATTTATGCAGCGTTTGTAAAACCCATTGTTGTGAATTATTCACGACAAAAAAGGCCAGTAACTTGAGATTCCTAGTCCCCAATTTCCCACATGGGATTAATCCAATTTCGTGTGCGTGTCTTTCTGTTGAGAGTGCGCGTGCGTGAGTGAGTGAGTGAGTGAGTGAGTCATGAGCGATGTGTGCGTAAGGGTGTGAATAAGGGTGTGTGTGTGATTGAGTGATGTCAGTGCTCACCCCAGCTTCGTTGGCTGCCCCCAGCACGTCAGAGAACCGTTGCTCACACAGGTGCAGCAGCACCACCAGATAGAGACCGCTGCTGACAAACTCGTACTCCGACTGGGAAGAGAGAGACCAGGCCGTTACCCCCAGCGCCCCTTGGAGCGCCCCAACTCTCCAGGTATATATACCGGCTCTGGATGGGTGTCGATCCAGCACGCCTACTCTGTTGGAGCAGAACTTCTGGTGGAAGACCGCTCAGAGCCTGGGCTGGCAACCAGCACTGCAAGTGGTGGAGTTACACCTTGTTTCCTGTTTCACTAGGGAGCTATTCTACAGAAGAAAACTCATTTGTGCGAGCGGATGTAGGTTTCAGGAGGGGATTTTTAACAAGTGTATTGCTACACGGGCCAGTATTCACGGTGCTGATTGTAACATCTGCAGCAACTCTTTTGACAGTTTAATACTGCTGGCTGATTGGCCGTTAATAACCAATGACTTGCTTGATCTAAACTTCCTGCCATGAACGTCGACGCTGAGAGGGGGGGGGGGGGTTACCGTTACAACCCGAGGAGGGGGCGTACCTGCACGTGTGTCCTGTACAGCTCGCTGACGTCAAAGTTGTCGATGTTCAGGTGCAGCTTCTCTTTGCACAGTTCACACATGGTGATGGCGTCCAGACTGGTGCCTGAAGGAGAGGAACATGTCAATACCAGCCATTGTATACAGCGTGTGCCTTACTTCTACAGTCGCTGAACGGCCGTTTGTTCGCTGACACGCTTGTTCCCATGGTGACGTTTGTGTAATCAGATAAGGGATGGTTATGGGTTGGTATAAAATTTAAGATGGTTAAAAGGTCCCATGACATGCCACCAGGTGAGTGTGATAAGCCTTTAGAAGCCGTTTGGAAAATCTGCCCCATATGACATCACAAGCCGGCGTGTCCACCTAGATGTGTGACGGATAGATGAGCAACGTTTGCTACAGTCCACAGGGTAGGCTGGTAGACTGACCTATCCAGCACACATCTAGGTGGACACGCCCACTTTTGATGTCATAAGGGGGAGATTTTTTAAAACGGCCTGTAACGGCTAATCACCTTCACCCCTGGTGGCCTGTCGGGACCTTTAAGAACTGGTCAAGTTTCGGTATAACGATAAGTGGTGTTTTAAGGCGAGGGTTTTGTTTGATGTGAAGAGTTAAGTGTAGTACTGTCAAGCGATTAAAACGTCTTTTTTTAAAAACTTAAATAAGTTGCGTTAATCGCGTGATAAAAAAAATGAATACCGTTAAAATTGGTTTGCGTTACTTAACGCCGTTAATAACGCATTTGACTGACAGCACTAGTTAAGAGCAATGCATGATGGGGGGCTCGACGTACCGGAGCTGATCTTGGAGCGCAGCCACTTCTTGATGCACTCCTGGTGGACGAACTGCAGGCTGCCGGTGCAGTGGCAGGGCTGGATCAGAGGGTTGCCCGGGGAGTCCTCCCCCATCTGGCAGATACGACACAGGTCTCCCTCGTCCTCGTCAGAGTCCTCCAGCATGAGGCTGCCGGGACGAACACAGCGGCGGCGACAACAACAACACGTTTAGTGGGTTGGCTGGTAACCGGGGTCGCTGGTTCGAACCCCCGGCTCCTCATATTGTCGAGTGTCGAGGGGTCTCTCTGAGCGAGACGCCTGACCCTCACTGTTCCCGACGGGAGCGGTGAGGGTCGCCTTGCATGGCTGACAACGCCGTCGGTGTGTGAATGAATGGGTGAATGTTAGGCAATATCTGAAAAGCGCTTTGAGTGGCCGCTGGCCGGAAAAGCGCTGGATAAATGTAGACCACCTAGTCAGGCCGGCCTCTGCTACAGCGACCCGATGAACCGAGAGACAGGAGCTCTGCGCGTTGCCCTGGTTTCGGTCTAAGATGGAGAGAACCGGACGGCTAAAAATACAAGTGTGAACGCGCTGCCGGCTGCGCGCGGTCGCCCTGTCGGGACGGGGTAAGCGCCCTGTCAATCACATGACCTGTCGTCATGGAAACCCCAACTCGCCGTCCGAGGCGGAGTGAGACTATGAGCAGGACCCAAAATGGATGCCGGATTTTTTCCCGAATGTAGCTTGGATGACCTTAATTTCATCCCGAGTCAGCGAGACCCCATGAGAGGAGAACCTGCTTCAGTAGCTACCCGACGTGGGTGTGGCCACAGCGTATCACATGACCAACTCAGTTGGTCTCCTGCTGCAGAGGTAATGCACATAGAGCATCTTATATGAGCATTAAGGGTTAGTGAGCGAGTGAGCGAGTGTCAGTGTGGTCCAAACCTTTCCTGGATCTTGCGGAGCCTCTCGGGGTCTCTGGAGAGGTCCGGCCGGGCCTCCTGCGCCTTCCCCTCAGCCTGGTACCGGGGGTCCACCCCCGCCACGATGTCCCGGTACGCCGACACCGCCGTCGGCGTGCCGGACGGGGCCGCCCCTCGGTCTCTGCACACGCCCCTGAGCGGTCGGACCAGGATGACGCCCCCGGGGCCCGCGGCGCCCCCTGCTGCCTCCTCCTCCTCCTCCTCCTCATCGTCCTCTTCGTCCTCCTCGTCCTCTTCGTCGGAGGACTTGTGCTGGGGGTCCTGGCTCACGGTGGGCCGGCGCAGCGCCTGGCGCAGGATGTCGTAGCCGTCCTGCGCGCCCGACCGCTGCACGGTCTCGTCGCGGCTCTCCCGGCGGTGGCGGGAGAAGAGCGGGGGGCAGCGGCTCCGCAGCGAGGAGGACAGCCAGGAGGAGGAGGAAGAGGAGGTGGAGGTGGAGCCCGGCCCCCCGGCCCCGGCACTGCCGCTGGCCTGGCGGGGGGTCTCCTGGATGGGGGTGAGGTCCTGGCGCCGGCGCCGCAGGAAGGCGAACGCCTGCACCGTGTCCACCTCCCGGGGCTCAGGCTCCGCCCCTCCGGAGCCCGCCACCGACGACGGCGGCGGAGACGGAGTGGCGGCGGCGCCGTCGGGCGTGGCCCGGGGGCGTGGCACAGTGGGAGGGGGGCTACTGGAGGAGGAGGAGGAGGATGATGAAGAGGAGGAAGAGGAGGAGGAGTCCTGCCCGGAGCGACGGGAGAAGAGGCGGAAGAAGAGGCGCCGGTTGGAGAGGCGCCCGTCGGCCTCGGCCGGACGCTGGGCGGGGGTCGGGGACGGGGAGGAGGGGGGCGGCGGCGTCGGCGGAGGGGAGGGAGAAGGGGCGGGAGGAGGGGTGGGGTCGGAGCGCCTGACGTGACGGACGGAGCTCTGCCAGGTGGCGGCCGGGGTGGGGGCGGAGGAGACGCGCGGAGGAGGGGGAGGAGAGGAGAACGCCGTCGCCTCCTGGTGGGACGGGCGCAGGCTGGAGGAGGTGCGGAGGGAGCGTACGGGCGCCTGGGACTGGTAGGAGGAGGAGGAGGAGGAGGAGGGGAGGTGAGAGCGGCCCAGTGAGCTCTCCCTAGCCATCGAGGAGGAGGAAGAGGAAGAGGAGTAGAGGGTCTCCTTGGGCCGCGCTCCTTGGGCGTAGGAGGAGGTCAGCCGGTCTGTGGAGTCTGGGGGAGAGACCAGTAGGTTAGGGGGAGACCAGCAGGTAGAGGTGTGTGCGTGTGCGTGTGTGTGTGTGCCCCTACATAGCGAGGCGGAGGTGCTGCTCGGGGCAGAGGTGCGCACGCGTCGCTCCGTCAGCTCGGACCGGAGCTCCGCCCTCCTCTCCGCGTCCCGCCGGGCCGACAGGTAGCTGGGCGAGGAAGACCACGATGAGGAGGAGGTCGATGAAGGTCTGGAGGAGGAGAGGCCAGCGGAGAGACCAGTGGAGCGCCGGAGAGCGGCGTCTGTCCGGTCACTAGAATCTTGGAGAGGGACACGAGACTGGGTGAACATGATTCTTATTCTGCAGCATCACAACAGAACACTGGACTCTGGTACCTAGACACGCACTAGGCTGCATATGGTCATGTCTGAATTTAAAATAAAAGTTCAGTATGCTTTGAACGATAAACCATTGTGTGACATGTCAAAGCCATGGTGGCGCTGGTAATCAACCTGGCAGTTAAAAACCCATAGTCCCATTTAAAGCATTAGTTATTACCATTTACCGTTGTCGTCACATTAATATGAATCCCCATCATCAAGTCTACAGCAGTACCAGAGCTACCACCTGTACAGGTGTATCGTGCGGTCTCATGATACCATCGTGGTTAAGGTTACCTGTGCTACAGGTGTATCGTGCGGTCTCATGATACCATCATGGTCATGGTTACCTGTGCTACAGGTGTATCGTGCGGTCTCATGATACCATCGTGGTTAAGGTTACCTGTGCTACAGGTGTATCGTGGGTCTCATGATACCATCATGGTCACCTGTGCTACAGGTGTATCGTGCGGTCTCATGATACCATCATGGTTAAGGTTACCTGTGCTACAGGTGTATCGTGCTGTCTCAAACCGTTAAGGTTACCTGTGCTACAGGTGTATCGTGCGGTCTCATGATACCATCATGGCTAAGGTTACCTGTGTTACAGGTGTATCGTGCGGTCTCATGATACCATCGTGGTTAGGTTACCTGTGCTACAGGTGTATCGTGCTGTCTCATACCGTTAAGGTTACCTGTGCTACAGGTGTATCGTGCGGTCTCATACCGTTAAGGTTACCTGTGCTACAGGTGTATCGTGCCGTCTCATGATACCATCGTGGTTAAGGTTACCTGTGCTACAGGTGTATCGTGCTGTCTCATACCGTTAAGGTTACCTGTGCTACAGGTGTATCGTGCCGTCTCATGATACCATCATCGTTAAGGTTACCTGTGCTACAGGTGTATCGTGCCGTCTCATGATACCATCATGGTTAAGGTTACCTGTGCTACAGGTGTATCGTGCGGTCTCATGATACCATCATGGTTAAGGTTACCTGTGCTACAGGTGTATCGTACCGTCTCATGATACCATCGTGGTTAAGGTTACCTGTGCTACAGGTGTATCGTGCGGTCTCATGATACCGTTAAGGTTACCTGTGCTACAGGTGTATCGTGCTGTCTCATGATACCATCGTGGCTAAGGTTACCTGTGCTACAGGTGTATCGTGCGGTCTCATGATACCATCATGGTTAAGGTTACCTGTGCTACAGGTGTATCGTACCGTCTCATGATACCATCGTGGTTAAGGTTACCTGTGATACTGGTCAGCCTGCTGCTAGAGTACAGGGACCCCGGGGTAGTGGAGGAGCCCAGGCTGCTCCGGGGATACGCTGCAGTGCTGCTGCTGTAGGAGAGCTTGGCGCGCTTGGACTCTCCGTCGTCAGAGGCCAGCAGGCCGGAGTACGAGCCCAGCCGCCGCTCCGAGCTCTGGGGAGGCAGGGAGCCAGAGGTCAGGCTTCAGCGGTCAGTCAACGAGCAGACGCGCCTGTTCAAGGCAGCTTGGTGGAGGTCTAGATACACGTCTTTGAGGAGTGGGTAGGGCCGGGCGATAGTTGAATATTTTATATTCTTTAAACTGTATTGCAACATCAAAATAATTAAGATACACGCTGTGATGTCGTTTTATTGTATAAACAAATTTACAATGAGAAGATATGCCCTTAAAGATAATCAAATACGTAGAAGTATGAATGCTGTACGTTTTGTGAATTCAACAGTGTATTTGAGGATAGCAGTTGCTCCTACACACAGTAGTCGTGTCACCTGATGCCTTTGAACATTTCCAAAGCATGTTTACCATTCAAATGACCCCCAACCACAGTGACCCTTCACCCTTCCTGTAGACACAGTCTCCCCTCATGCCAGGTTGTGTATTGCCCCCCCTCCTCCTGCAGCAGCAGCGTACCAGCTTGTCCTGGCTGAGGAGCGAGGGGCTGGCCCAGGGCCTCTCGTACGACGAGGTGGTGGCGCTCAGGGACGAGGGCACCTTCCAGCTGGGGGCCCGGGTGGAGGCGGTCCCCCCGCCATACTCTCTGCTGGAGCTCAGGTACCGCGAGCCCTGTGACACACACACACACACACACACACACACACACACACACACACACACACACACACACACACACACACACACACACACACACACACACACACACACACACACACACACACACACACACACACACACACACCAAGTTGGGTTAATCATTCGGAAGGTTGGGGTCAGCTTGGATCATTAAAATGGGGGATAGTGTGACAAAAGGATGCCTGGGAATACTATAGCATTTTGTTGTTAGTTTTTCAACCATTTATTTTAGTTAGAACACTTCTACTGCACAACGGTCAGATCAAGAAGACACCCTATTCACTTGTACCACTGGCAGACCAAGACAACATAATCATTGGTACTCTACCACTGGCAGATCAAGACACCATATTAACATCCAACACCAATTTCCTGAAATTAAACAGCATTGCGTTCCTCAATTTACACAGTGAAGATCTGAGAAGTCTGGGATTATAATATTGCACCAACACCAACCAAACACACTTCAATATATTCTACTAGCCTCGTGTTCTGAAGCCTATAGCAACTCTGAGAGTTGTTTTTAGAAACTAGGTCACAAACACACTTTTTTTTTTGGCAACTCCAATTCTGATTGTCCTTTGCCTCACACGCACGTCGCTCTGGATAAAACTGTGCTGCCAAACTAACAGACTAGCAGTACTAATAAGAGTGAGATTATGTGAGCAAGTTGCAGGTCTTTATTGCATAGTGTCATAAACCCATCAACCTACACGGGGGGGGGGGGGGGGGGGTTCCACAGAGACCGGACTCTTCTGGAAAGATCTGGAACCAGGGAGGAGGGCAGTAAAACGCACACACACGCACACGGGCCTGTCCTATAATAAGCTTTCCTAACGTGTTGCTGGGGGGGGGGGGACTGGGTTGGGTTGGGGTGTGGGGGGGGGGGGTTGGGGGTCTCTGGAATGTTCTGACTGGAAGCTTCTGGAAAGAAACCAATGCTGGCGTCTTACGAGGTAGAGGGGATGCAGAGCTCTTCATCGCCATTACGGTCAAAGGGGACCGGGGGTTCTCTAGGACACATTTAACACCTTAACCCCCCCAGTCAAGCAAGGGCAAACTGTGAGTCCTGGAGATGGAACACATTAGACTGAGACCCACTTCCTGCTTCTAGGGGCAGTTGTGAAACATGTCCTCTTTGGACAGACTTAAAATGGCAGCAACATTTAGAAAAGTTTCACTTCGGCAATTTATCGCAAATGGGATACTAAAATGGGGGCACACATCAAACGATGATACATTTATGATGCATTTATGAATGAATCATTTATGAGGCACAGGCTATGAGAGGAGTGTGTTGCTTTTTAACCAACAAGGATTTCTAAAAGTTTGTTATTGCTGTAGAACCCTTAAAAATATTGATAAAAAAAACAAGACTGCGCTAAAAGACAATGCTTCAAAAAAGGAAGTATAACCCGCTGTCAAACAAAGCAGAGCTCCATCTTGACCTCATTCTGCGTCTGCTCTCTCAAAAATAACACCAGCCAGCGGCGCAAGCTGGGGGAAATCGGCAATCTTTTGTTTTGGTTGGAGTGAACGAATGAACCATGCCGTCAAACCAAAAGGTTCACCGACCTGGTTTCCGTCTAAAAGGAGACACGCAGCAGTCGTTAAGATGAGATGTACATTATGATCCCAGACTGTGAATTCGGGAAGGCTGCAGCCTTGACAATAGTTCACTAGGCCTACCTTGAGGTCCGGCTCTGGCTTGAGCGATGTGGTGGAGCGAGGGAAGCGGTCACTGCTCAGCAACCTCTCTCGCCCATACAGCCTGCTGGAGCTCAGCGAGGAAGAGGAGGCCGAGTAGGAGGAAGGGCTGGTGTAGGACGAGCGGGAGCTCGACACGAAGGGGAGTCGGCCGGACTTGGAATCCATAGCGACTGCTCAGCTGGAGGAGAAACACAGAGACAACGTGTTAGAGAGTCAGAACTAAGCGAACTTCACTGATCTGCGAGATTGCTACCATCTAGTGGTTAAACCCTAGTGATTATGAGTTGGTTGGTGCACTACTTAAGATGTTCAATCCGAGATTACAGATCCAAGATATATTTTTGGGTTGGTGGTTTTAAAATGAGTACATTGATCACAGAGTTTGGTCTTGTTTTAACTTGTGTGTACAGTGCAGACTGAATCATCCTGCCAGGAGTGGAGACCGTTGTTCTTTATGTTGACACATGCATCACAGAGCAGCAATACTCTGTCGTGCTTGTCAACAGCACAGGGAATTTCCACATGAGGATTGCAACAAGCACGCCGAAACAACATTACGTGGGTTTTGGCGTTTTTCCTGTTGGCGAAACACAGATCTGTGTTTCGTTTGTATCTATACAAACAGCATTTGGCTCTCTCTCTGCCAAATCACCACGAAGAAACATCTAGAACTTCCAGATCACAGTAGCATAAGCACCGAGAGGGGGCTACTAAAAATATCTCGGTTTGCTGAGCCAGCCCGGGGTGTCTGTGAGCTCGTCGTCATCAGCCTGAGCCTCCGGGATGATGAACTGACGTGACATTTACAACACGCCCGCAGCAGCCAACAGAGCAGGCCTTCCTGCTCTGAGCTGCGTAGACACGCGGAGATAGTGCTAAAGGACGACCAACAGTAGGGATACTCTGGTGGTATAGACCACCAGAAGAAACACTGGTAATCTAGGACCACCAGTGCTTCACATCACTATGACAAGTGCGATCAGAGCGCCAGTTGAAAGACTACGAATCACCGTTCAAAAACTAAGCCCCTAGTGCTACAAGACCACTAATACTGTAGAAAAACTAGTGCTTGATGACCACAAACTAATCATGAATACTATAGTCTATAAGACAACCTGTAGACAGACAATACTACAGGAACACACTATTAAAAAGACTTGACACTCTTAAGGGACCAGTTCTCCAGACCAGAACCACTGGTTGCAAGACTATTATTTTAGGATCACACGTATTCTAGGACCCTCAGTGTCAAACCTAGCTAGCCAAGTATCCCCCAAAGTATCACATCACCCTGGTCTCTGGTACCAAGAAGTCTATGCTGCATATATTGATGTCTGAAGTGGAGACATGTTCAATGCACGTCAAAAGAGAGGTGCAACAACTCATCTGCACTTGCAGAGCAGGAACATGGAAATGTCAGGAAAGGTTAATATTGTTATTAAATCTACAACAAAAAGAACCGGTCTTCAGCCTGTAAGGCGGCTTTCATTGCAGTTTAGGGAGTTGTACGCTCGGTCGGATCACTGTAAGCAAATAGGCCTTTACTCTGAACCATGCCAGGGGCCCTCCTGGCTTCTGAGGCGCATTCTCAGTGACACAGCACACCCCACCAACCAAACACACCCTCCCCCAATACACAAATAATCAGAAAACATATCCTAAAATCCGACATTTGTAGCCCATTCAAAAAATGTATTATCAGTAATAAAACAGCCAAACAAATACACTAGCGTATTACCAATCCCCACTGGTTGGATCGTCTTTATACGCAGTTAAAAAACCTTCAACAACAACGCATTCTGGGGGTCTCATCCTTGTCTTCACTACTGGTTGAAAGAAATGTTTTGCACTGTGATTTGGCCTCAAGATTTACACACGTAGAATATTGTGCAAATCGTGCAAATTAGGTTGAACTGATTGCATATGATTTGGTGTGACTGCAACTTAATATGTTTGGATAATGCAGAACTGCAGCAAGAGTCACAGTCTGCAAGGAACCTATGTATAAATAGTATCCAAAAGCCACATTACCGCGGAAGTATGGGCACATATAGGTTACTGTCCGTCAGTAAACTATGTTTATAACGCATCCAAAAGCAACATTAACCGAGTATGGACCGGTACAGGTCACTGCATGTCAGTAACCTGTGTACATAAAGCATCATTATACACCCGATCCGCAACGCAAAATGAGCCATCGGCCGCAGCAAGAACATGACAAGATCCCAGTTAATAACACAAAAAACAGTATCGACGTTAAGTGTCGTTGGTCTGCTGTGACCAAACAAGGAGACGGGGGGGGGGGGGGGGGTGACTGCACATGTTGTTTATTAGAGACACCGAAATAACATACGGTGGTGGTTGTGGTTGCACAAGGAAATTTAAAAACGTCCTCATGCCAGCATGCACAATACAACACCTCACGTATTAAAACGTATTACGGCTGTCATCCACGGAAAGCGAACACAAAGACTGTTGTGATGAAGAGAAGATGAAATATTTTTTTTAGAACAAGCTTCATTATTAGGACACGTCTGGCGACTGTTGTCCCCCTCAACGTCTGTAGAAAAACGTAGAAATAATAACAGTATGCTCCAAGGAGCCACGGAGGCCTCGACCTAATGTCTCCACATGAGGTCGACGGATCCCGCCCCGCCCTCCTACATACATGATCATCCTGGTGTTTTCTCCGGGTGTCAAGGAACGTGAAACGGGTGATAAGTGGTCTTGTACGCCAGCTTACCTTTCGGTTATTTCAGTGTCCGTCGCAGCGCTAATGGCGCTGGTGTGTGTGTGTTGTCAGAGAAGGTCATGTGATTTATAACGTAGAATCCCCCATGACCCGGAGCAAGACCCAGTGGGCGGGGCGTCCGGGAGGGTCACGTGATATGTAACGTCGAATGAAAACGGCTGGATTGTTGCCGCGTTCGAGTCATATCTGAGATGCCGTAATTGCTAGCTTCTGATTTGTAAGTACCTGGCCAGGCCAATGAGTTCACTCTAGGAAAGGTAGAACAAAAACAAATGCCGCCTAGATTAACATAGAGCAGGCTTTAAAGAAAAATAGACCCCTCACTTCAACTGAAGGCCGCCATTCAATTTAGAAAATGTAATTGAATGCAGGTTGAATCAGTCATCACTTTTTACACAGATAGCGATATCAATAATTCGTCTCCATCTCAATCATCTCCGAATATTTAAACTGGCATTTTCTTGAATGGGAAATCTTTCATAACCTTTTTCATTAATGAGAATAATATTTGTTATGTTAAAACCAATATTTTACCTCCGATATATTCCATCCCATATGACTTGAGTGCAGCACAGGGGTCCAGCCGATAGGCCCAAGGGTACACTAGGCGGTATCTTTCTCCATAACCATCCAATCATGTCCCGTTCTCATTTTGATGGACCGGTTCCTTAACCCATATAACACTTTAGTAGTGGTAGTGGTAGCAATAGTATTTAAAATAGTTTATTTCCCTTTTGGATTAAACCAATAATAATGTCCTTCCACTTATTTAGCTGCCTCTCATTATGATAACGAGAAGCAGCAATAAAAAAGCTGCCATTATGGTTATAAAGTTATATTAATATATTATTAATATTATGTATTATTGTATGCATTATTATAATTATGCCGATATGACAAGCCATGGTGAAGGAACAGAAGTTTTCAGAATACAATGTTTGATCAAAAATTACAAAACATTAGGTTAATCGATGTGTGAAAAGCAGCTTACAATGCATATCCATAATCTGTGCATAACATAAAAAAGTCTATAGTTATTATTTATATAGAGAAACTTTTATTGAGCTGTACTGTACCAGGTGGTTTATGATGGTCTATTTCAAATGATCAGGTCCCATCCTAGTATGTAATTAGAAATTGATAATAATTCATAATAATCACATACTATAATATCAGTGTTGCATTTCATATTTTTGGTCACTCTTTAAATAAGTAAGTTATAAACTTGACAAAATTTGTTGTCCTAAGGATATGAGGAGGTATTAATAATCTAAATCATGAAGATTAAAGAATGTACAGAATAGCTCCTAACACACATAAACCATAATGAATGAACATCATTGTACAGTTAAAATGTGAATTAGTGTGAATATTATCCTTGTATACATTAATTAATCACATAAATTAATGCAGATTTCTATTGATAGTGGTGTTGAAATGTTGATAATAATGTTGATAATTGTACGTCATTATAAACGTATCAACCCCCAGAATCAACCATGCATAGACCGTAGTGACCTACATAACTACATCACGTCCTTGTCTGAAAGGTTCGATAGTAAAGATAAAAAAAATCATTATATGACAGAAACCCATTTCATAGTAGAATGGGCTAACATCATTTAAAAATATGAATACGGCTAAATATAGTGTTAAGATAAAACACAATGTATGATTACTCAGGATGTGTGGTGATAAAATACCAAAAAGTATCAGTTTACTATAAATTATTGTTTTATTTAGCTTTTCGAATTCCTCAATGACAAGCGCTTGAGCCACATCTGATTATTAATCTTTAAATTGGTAAATTAGTTCTGCCTGCTATATTGTTTATCTTATTTTCCTAAATATGAGTACTTTTTTTATAAGAGGGACAGAGCGTCTTGACAACGCTGTGTCATCTGCAACAAGCAGGTAGCCATCACCGCACCACTTCCCTGGGGTTGACGTCATGATGCAAACAAATTACCAAACGCTCCCCGTTTCCCCCACTAGGGGGCAGAGGGCTCCCCGTTTTTCAGCTTCACCACCGCTGAAGGGCGAAGGCTGTGCCAGCCGCGCTATTATTAGCCCCCCGGAACACGCTGTTTGTTTATTTAGGGAGGTAATTAAACACTATTTCAACAGGTGTAATTAGATTGATTACAATAATTGATTTGGAAAAAGCCATTGACAAGCCCATCATCAAAGCCAATGTGGTATTATCGACACAAGTCTAATTTCGCAAGAACTATCGAAAGATTTATTCAGCTCCAGAGACTATTATGAATATTTAAAGATTTAAAACACTGTATCAATTCCATTAATATCAATTGCCCGAACGGCCCATAACGTCACTGCACCGGATCGGTGTTTAGTGCTTTGGGATGCAGGAGGGACGATCCGTTTGTACAACAGATGCATATTAATGTGAAGGTCAACAAGACACTGGTCGTCGTGCTAACCTAACACTCCCCGCAGACACAACAACAACAATCCAATACTAATCCTTTTATTAAAACCCTTATACAGTCACCTAAAGAAGGTATTCAATTCATTTAAGTCATGCGGAACATATAGGGGACAAGAGAGAGAGAGAGAGAGGGGGGGGGGGGGGGGGGGAGAGAGAGAGATAGAGAGAGTTGTAGCCTTAATGGAGGAAGGCCTGCAGATTAATTGCCGACATAAAAGGACACATGACCTAGAGAGACAAACGAGGAAGTATAAGAGGAGCGCTCCATGCATCGAGGAGAGAGGAGGAGGGGAGGAGAGAGGAGGAGGCCTCGAGTCTCCCCGTGCGGGTCCGTGGGCCGATCCCATTTGCTGGGACTGGCTGCCTGGGAACAGTGTTGCCAGGTTGGGCCAGAATTCCCGGCCAATCTGGCAACCATGGCTGCAGCGAGGGTTGCCAGATTGGCCAGGGAATCTGGCCCAATCTGGCAACACTGCCTGGGAAGCTGGATCCCGGGCCCCGCTCCTCCCCCGCGGCCGCTGATTGGAGGATAATGAAGCATTCCTCTCTCCGCTGCTGCTCATATGCTCGCCGTAGCAGAGGGGAGGGGGGAGAGCATTTTCCATTGGACTGGTGGGGGGGTGGGGGGGCAGAGGAGGAGGGAGGCTGGCTCTTTCAGCCGCGGCTTATGAGCATGTAACCTGAGATTTCACACAATGTCTTACTAGAAGCCCTTTCTCCTCTTGTGGTGTATAGTCCGTAGTAAATGGAGACTAAACTGTCCCTTTGAGACGGTCGTTCATTCACAGGCCGACTTCGTCGTGAGTCCTGTTACTGAAACTACTAGTCCTTGCTGATCTGTGGGGTTACTTATCTCCACTTGTAGGCTAGATTCACTTGCTCGATCAGGTGTTTTTTTTCGCATTAACATGAAACAAACTGTGATGACGCATGAAATTAGGTCAAAGTGCGATTGGGATGTCCTAAAGAACACAGTATTTATAGAGTAAGACCCTGATTGACTCTTGTTAAGTCGAGAAAAGGTTTTAAATGATTTAAATTAGTGTTATAATTGCAAAAAATGAGAGCTTGTTTTGGTTCCATGCTCTGTTTTAAAGCTCGGACAGACAAGCCTAAGAATGTGTGCAGCTCCCTGTAATCACTGAGGAATGTCCGAGACCTTTCTGCTGTTCCTTCACCAGACCCTCAGTTTCCCACGAGTCGTCCAGGTCTTGAGAATCTCTCCCTCTCTCCCTCTCTATCGCTCTCCCTCTCTCTCTCTTCCTCTTCCCCATCTCTCTGCCTCTCTCCCTATCTCCCTTTCCCTTCCTTTTCTCGCCCCTCTCTCCCTTCCTCTCTCCATAGTCATCTCCCTCTCTATATGTCTTTCCACCCTTCTCTCTCTCTTGCACTCTCTCTATCGCTCTCTCTCCATCCTTCTCTCAATGGTCATCTCTCTCTCTAAACAGAGGTGGTTTCCTTATGCAGAGATTGAGTCTCTGGAAGCAATTAATAAGCTTTGCTGTGGTTCTTTACTACAGATGAATAATGGTGCAGCAATTAATTAATATTGTTTCATGAGTTAATAGTGTATGTGTTAATAGGCCTTTTAGTTAACAGTGTATTCGTTTATAGTGTATTAGTTGATAATGGCATTTTAGTTAATGGTGTATTAGTTGATAGTGTATTAGCTTCTAATGGTAGCCTACTTGGTTAATACTTTGAATATATTCACATAGCGACATTATACCTACATCAATGTGGATACCTAGATACACGCGCACACACACACACACACACACACACACACACACACACACACACACACACACACACACACACACACACACACACACACACACACACACACACACACACACACACACACACACACACACACACAGAGACACACACGTGTTTGTACACAGATGGACCGATGGACAGATATGCAAGAGAGAGGGGAAATTCATATAGAATACTAATACATCTCTTATATATATATCTTATACATCAGAAAAGAGCTAAATGACCTTTCTGTGAGAGAGGGATATGCTAAGCAGGTCTCTTCGCGGGCGTTATTTCTAACTGAAATAATGTGGTTTCTTCTGTTATCTGCTGCCGTGGAATGGCAGTTTGACAACCCTGAGGAAACGTTTGGTCACAGTCTCTGGATGAGGAGATCCGTATTAGAGCCTTCTGCTGATAATAACTCACCACTATGGATTCTTGGAGCACAGAGAAGGAGTTTATTAAATTTGCTAATTTTCCCTGTGATAAGAAGGGATATCTGATGGGCCCCTCCTGATTTAGAGTTTTCCTTTTTCAACATGACAAACTGTAATTAAATGAACTAGCTTATTTTTTTTCTTCTTCTGGAAAATAAGTCCAGATTGGACTCTCTCTCTCTCTCTCTCTCTCTCTCTCTCTCTCTCTCTCTCTCTCTCTCTCTCTCTCTCTATCTCGCTCTATCTCTGTCTCTCTCTAGCTATCTCTCTATTACTCTTTCTTTCTCTCTCTCTCTCTCTCTCTCTCTCTCTCTCTCTCTCTCTCTCTCTCTCTCTCTCTCTCTCTCTCTCT
>NC_079425.1:4872478-4879978 GCF_026213295.1 Gadus chalcogrammus
AAGGAATTGTTTTCAATATGGCGGTGGGACGCGATTAAAACACAGATGCTCCGCAGAACTCTGTCATTATGACCTTGTTATTTTATTCCAACGGCAACACGTGCACTACGTCTCTCTCCGCTCTGAACGGCCCAATAAGCCGATGAGACGGTGCGATTGGTTTCGGGGGGGGGGGGGGGCACGACGTGCCGATGGTATTCCAGAAGACGGGAAGACGTAAGTCGACGTTTCAGAAATGATTGGGGGTTGATTTAACTGCGATTATGTAGGACACAACAATGGGCGATGTCTAATTGAATTGTGTACAGAGAGAGAGAGAGAGAGAGAGAGAGAGAGAGAGAGAGAGAGAGAGAGGGGGAGAGGGGGAGAGGGGGAGGGGGAGAGAGAGAGAGAGAGAGATGGGGTGAGAGAGAGATGGCACCCTGGGCCAGTTTCCCTCCGCGTGTGAACACTATTTTAGGCTTCATCTAAGTTCTTCAAATTAAACATCTCTGGATTTGCTGGAAGCCTTTTGTGTTAATGGAATTGCACATAGTTGTGGGAAAAGGAATCAGTATTCGCTGAGTGTGTCAAGGGAGGGCGGGGAGGTTGGGGGGGGGGGGGGGCGGGGGGCGGTGCAAAGAATCAATAAATGCAAGCACAGCTCCTTGTCCCTGACCACTGTCCCTGGCTATGCACGGCAGAGCAATAGAAGAAGAAGAAGAAGAAGAAGAAGAAGAAGAAGAAGAAGAAGAAGAAGAAGAATTAAACAATAATTACATTCAATCCCCACATTCATTTGTGTTCCATCAGTCCCCACATGTGTTCCTTCTTTTTTCTTCTGTCTTGTCTCTGTGTTTCTGTGTGTGTGTGTGTGTGTGTGTGAGTGTGAGTGTGTGTGTGTGTGTGTGTGTGTGTGTGTGTGTGTGTGTGCGTGTGCGTGTGCGTGTGCGCGTGCGCGTGCGCGTGTGTGTGAGTGTGAGTGTGCGCGTGTGCGTGTGTGTGTCTGTGTGTGTTTGTCTGTTCCTTCAGTGGCTCATTATACTTTCTAATCAAGACAAAAGTACCTCTTTTTAGAGGAGAGAGAGACAGCCTCCCCTCCCCCCCCCCCTCTAGCATCACACTCATTGTGCCGCCACTTATTATGTTACAAATGACCGAGGTGCGGCAGCCGCTCCCCCAGCCCGCGATACAGAGAAGCCAACCCTCTGGGCCACGCCGCCTGCTGAGACCGCTGCTAAAGGGACAGTCCCCCCCCCCCCTGGACCCCCACCCACACGGCCACCAGCCTACAGCCAGCACCCCTAACGGCGCCACCACCCCCACCCACACCACCTCCACCACTATCACCACCCCTCCCGCTACCCCTACCACCACCTCTTCCCTCCCGCCTCTTCCACCACCACCAACACCACCACCACCTCTACAAGCATCACCATCAACCTTTAAAAACCACCACAAACACCAGCACCAGCACCTCTGCCACGACCACCACCACCACCACCACCCCCACCACCACCACCACCACCACCACCCCCAGCCCCACCCCCCCCACCCCCCACCACCTCTACCACAACCACAACCACCACCTCCACCACCACCATCACCACAATCCCCTCCACCTCCACCATCACCACCACCACCACCATCCCCCCAATCCCCTCCACCTCCACCTCCACCACCACCATCACCACAATCCCCTCCACCTCCACCTCCACCACCACCACTGCCACCACTACCAGCACCACCGCCACCCCGTGTTCCCGCCCCCGCGCGCCTCCTATAATGAACATTCTCCCGTGCAATTAAAGCACGCAGCGGCTCCTCTACCGCTACAGCCTGACAAACACCACCCCCACCACCGCCACCACCAGCGCCCCCACCACCGCCACCACACTCTCCACCCCCACTGCCATTGCTCCCCGCATGCCTGTCACTCCAGCCCCACGGCGGAGGAGGGGGACCAATACACCAGGGTGTCACTGTGTGTGTGTGTGTGCGTGTGCGTGTGCGTGTGCGTGTGCGTGCGCGTGCGCATGCGTGTGCTTGTGATAAAGAGAGAAAGAGAAAGTATGTGCTTGAGCCTCTGTATGTATGCGTTGTTTGTGTGTGCGCACAGGACGTATGTGTGTGATGTGTATGTGTCTGTGTGCGTGGGACACAGACCTGTGTACGAGTATGTGTGTGAATCTGTAAACCTTTGTGCGGGTTTGGGAGATGGAAGTGCGTATGCATGTGTGTGTGTCTGTGTGTGTGTGTGTGCGTGTTTAGGACAGTATGCATCTGCATGCGTGTGTGTGTGTGTGAGAGAGAAGGTATGTCTTAAAGCCTCTGTATATATGTGGTGTTTGCGTGTGTGTGTGTGTTTAAACAAACGTATGAACGTCTATGTGTGTGTCTGTGTTCCTTGGCGACACAGAGAGTATGTGTGTACACCTATCCGTAAGCCTCTGTGTCTGTGTATTTGTACGCACGCACGTGTGCTTGTGTACGCAAACGCAAGCGTGTGTTTACGAGCGTGCGTGTGTGTGCATATATGTGTCAGTTTTGACGCACAGCCCCCTTCCTCTTCCCCTACCCACCCCCACGACAGATAATGGAAAGACCCGGAGACAAAAATCAATGTCCTGCGTTCAGAGAGAGCATCTTTATGAAATGGCTTCGGCCCGAAGCACACCAAGCTGGGAGGGAATGCATGGGCGTGGACTGTGCTGCATGCACGCCCCTCCCAGCCGTGACCCCGTTCATGACCTCTTCGTAGGTCACATTGAGTATGTATTTATGCCTGAGATCTTTGCATCATTTCACCACAAATTACAAGCAATTTCTCTGCATACAATATAGTTTAGCTGTCATTTCCATCCAAAGCCGCTTTATTCTATTCTGTTTATTCTATAATGGTCATTAAGGACCTTGTAGAGGGTCAGTGGTTATCTCTCTCAAGGACACCGTCTACAGGAAGCCGGTGCGGACAGTGGGGTTCGAACCCAGTACCGTTTCAGTGCCTTCCCCAGCACCATAAGACGGGTACCCGCACATACCTTTTTCCGGGTTTGGTATGAACACCAAACAGGGTGTTTAATGGGTATAATATGAACAAATGTGCAGTGAGAGAAGGATCTTGATTATGTTTACATGGGTCATTCAGTTGTGTTTATGCTGCATTAATATGAATGTGCTCATGAAGCAGCACTTAACAAGGGTGACAATTGGCTGGTTGGCTCCTGGGTGATTTATGGTGTGTGTGTGTAGTGTAAGGTTCAAGACCTGCTGGTGGGCTGGGACACACGGCGATCCTCAACAGGGTGGTTCCCGAGGGGGTAAACACACACACATGAAACACACACACAGGAACCCCCCCCCCCCCCACACACACACACACACACACACACACACACACACACACACACACACACACACACACACACACACACACACACACACACACACACACACACACACACACACACACACACACACAGATGTAGATACCCATGCAAACATAGAAATAGATAAACACCCAGGCATGTACATACACACACGCACACACATACACTGTTGCGACCCACACTCAACCACACATCGCACACACAAACACAAACACACACAGATGTCGATACCCATGCACGCATAGAAATAGATAAACATACAGGCATGTACACACACACGCATACACACACACACACACACACACACACACACACACACACACACACACACACACACACACACACACACACACACACACACACACACACACACACACACACACACACACAAACACACATATGGCACACATACACTGTTTCAACCCACGCACACAAACTTTCAGGCACACACAGGATCACATTTCCACACTCCATGCACACATAGATCGCCACACAAATGGAGACACACACCCACACACACTCACCCAGGCACATGTACACCCACCCATCAAGCCCCTTGTTGTTTTCCAGTTGAATGAAATAATCTGGAGCGTCTGGAAAGCCTGTCTGGGTCAGGGGCCGTGTTCAGCCTGTTGCTTATTGTACCGTCAGTGGAGGAGGTAAAGAAACACACGCACACACACACACACACTCTGACACACAAACCAGCACGCACACACATGCCGAAACACCCACCCTCGCACAAACAGACACTCACCCACACCAGCACGCAACACACACGCACACACACGCACACACACACACACACACACACACACACACACACACACACACACACACACACACACACACACACACACACACACACACACACACACACACACACACACACACTACCACCCAGAAATACACACAGGAACACACAGATGGCTGCTCTCTGCCAGCCAATGTATTGATCCATTAATATCTGTGTAGGTAACATCTAACAGAGCAGCTCGTGTTTAATCATGCTCAACAGGGAGACGACAGGGCAGCTCTCTTTTCATAGCGCTAAATAAAATGGTTCCACTCACTTTGGAAGAAAACACTTCATTAAGTTTATTAAGTTTCAAACGGGACAGAGAAAAAAACATGTCTTAATGTAATGTTCATTAACAGCACTGGTTCAAAATAAATAGGGAGGTATATTGGATGTCTAATAATGTATTCAAATATAATTTACCAAACACTGTTACCCAAGTGAAACATTCATTTCCAACTTTTCATTAATTCTGAAATGACAGCTCCCGTGTGTTTGCTAAGTGATATATTTTTTATTATGATTATGCAGTACTGTGTATCTTATACCCCCTCCCCAAACGAAACGCTACAGAACAAATAACGCAACCGGTCGAGTTTGTTGTTGTTGTCTGTAGCCAGTAGCGGTGTCATTAAAATATTGCATCAAGTGCGTCGTGGACGTCGGAAGTCAGAAGTTATTTATTGGCGATAGCGTCCGCAACACAAATATAACTTTGTCTTTGTGTGGCAGTTGTGGGCTGACGTCACATTGGCTCCTTGAAGTGGAGCTGAATAAACCTTGAGAGGAGTCTGCTTCAATCTGCTGTTAGTAACTAACACACACACACACACACACACACACACACACACACACACATACACACACACACACACACACACTCACACGGAGACTCAATTACTGGCCAATACCCTTCTTTATCATCCCTTACCGTCCTCTTTCATTACGAATCCGAGCAGCAAAAGAGGCGAGAAGGTCACTCCAAGTGTTACTTGAACTAAAAAATCGGACTTGGGAATAAGTAAAGTGTCGAAACTAAAAGGTAAGTGTTTATTTCATTCGTTTTTTTTTTTGGATCGGAGAACAAGCGATGTGCAGTCTGCTGGCTTGATTTAGTTTCTTCTTTGCCTTCTGCTTGTCCCTCGGTCGGGATCTGGATGTCGGCAGTAGTATAACTTGTTATAATCGTTTCACTCCTAATCGTTCATTCATTCGACATCGAGCTGCCGAGCGATGGATTTGGTGCGTAAAAATGTGTAAAGTTTGGGTTAATAAGGAAAGCGAGTGTTTTCGTCGGATCGGTGACCTGATAGTGGTATCGTCTTTGTGTCCTCTCTCGTGTCGCTCTTCTTATTTCATCACATTTATCGTTTTGTCATTCAAAATATTAACTTTTACGCCCGTGAGACCACTCGCCGTGCACCTATCTTAGCTTTTACGCCCCACTTTATCCCACGATTGGTGTTTTTTGTTCGTGTGTTTGCACATTTTAGTGTTGATGTTGTGATCGCCAGCGGAAGGTAGAAGGAGGAGGAGGAGGCAGCAGCGGCGGACTACCTTTGGTCTCTCGCTGTCCGTACAAGACAGGACACCATCCATCCAGTTAATAGTTCCCTCCATGCGCAAATAAAACAATTAGTTACAAATAATAATAATAATAATATCCTTTTCTTCGACCTGGATTAAGTTGGACGGGGTAAAAATATCCATTCGCCTTTCCCCCCCGACACCCTCCAGGTGGGGGTGTAGTGCGCCTCGTGTGCGTCCGGCGGCTGCGTCCCCTGAACGCGGCGCGCAGCTGCGCTCGGTCGGTCGGGCTGCGGAGCTTCGCGTCCCTTTGTGTGTAGTACAATATCCTCCATTTTTCTGCCCGCTTTCCGAAACAACAAGCCTTTCGCCATCTTGGTTGATATTTTTTCCAGAACCCCCCCCCCCCCAAAGCCACACACACTCACACACACACTCATACGCAAACACACACACGCACACACAGACCCGCTCCCAGGGCTCACGCACTCAATGGGAATCGAGGATCCATGTTGTGTTTTTTTTCTTCTGCTCTCGCAGCTGAGAAAGTTAAGAAAAATGTTAACTATCACGGACTGATGACGTCATGAGAAGTTTTTTTTTAACTCCCCCTTCCAGGACGATGTAGACTTCAGTTTTTAGAGGAATGACGACTTGCACACTCTGTGACGAGGAGAGATGTGGATATTAATATTATTGTTGGTTACGGGTGGTGTAACCACACACACACACACACACACACACACACACACACACACACACACACACACACACACACACACACACACACACACACACACACACACACACACACACACACACACACACACACACACACACACATGACATGACGGCGCAGACACAATAATGCGACGCAGTTGTTAAGGGTATTGGATGCTACCGCAAAGAAATACGGTTGATTTCGATATGGAGTGGGACAGTTTGTGAACTTCGAAATGTGAACCGGTTAGGGTTGCGTTTGTTTTAACCTGATATAACATGATATAACAGTCTCCTGTTCACTAAGTCGGATCTTAAAAGGAGGAAAAGGCTGAATGAAATCAGCAGCGTGGGTGTCTCCAGCCCATAGCCTATTTCTGCTAAACGGTTTACATATGTATTTTTAACTTGTGCAATGTATTTTATTTATACATATGAATTGGGCGTTGCATGCATAGGGTCATATGCAATATTAAACGCTTGTGTAATAGCGTTGTTACGACATTCTGCTACAAGTCTTTCTTTATTTATATTACTTAATCCAACTATGAACCAAATGGTCTGCCTTTACATACATAGCTACATACATAGCCCTCCTGCTGGCTCTAACTAGGCATTCTTATTCAGGCCTAGTAGTCGACATTCCCTCTGGTTGGCCTGGAGTGTGTGTCTGTTGTTTGTGTTTCTTAGATCTCGTGGTCCAGATAGTGTCTCACTGAAACAACCAGTACCTCCACTCTAGGGCCTGGTGATCTGTGATAAACCAGGTTGTTTTGTCTCATCTTCACGGTGTCATCAGGCTGAAGCCTCACCCTGTCCCCCAGACTCTTCTCCCCAGACCTAAATGAATGCTTTGAGATGGAAAATCCAACCGTCTCACCTCCCACCTCTTTTGTTTGCCCATTTATTGCTACGGAGCTGCCATAGCGTAGAGGAGCAGATGTTGAAGAAGCCTCCCCCCCTTTTTTTTCTACCGGGAATGTCTTTCTCTCTCTCCTTCTTTCTCTTTACTTGTGTCTCTTCTCCCCTTATCCTCTCCCTCCCTCTCTTCGCTGATGCGCGGACATGACAGCTGTTTTGTCTCGT
>NC_079425.1:4894282-4896782 GCF_026213295.1 Gadus chalcogrammus
CCCCAAAAACCATAACAACAAACAATAAGAAAATCATAGTGCATAAAGTAAAACTAAAATAGACGCGTGACACTACCTCCATCTGCCCCCCTTACCCCCTCCCTCCCTCCCTCTCCCTCGACGACCACCACTCCCACCAACCCGACAACATACCTCTCCCCACTCCGTCCTCCCAGAATGCATTGCTCTAAAGTCAAAACAGCCAGCCCCATCCACATCCACACTTTTGCTACTGCCTCGGTTCGCATCCATCGCATTCACCTCGGCGTCCGAGCGCACGCCGCGGCACAGTAGCCTGGGTTCGCGAGCGCATGAGCGTCCTGTGTCGCCATGGCGTTTGGAGGCCACATAGCCCCCCCCCCCCCCCCCCCCCCCCCCCCCCCACCATTTCCATTGTCTTCCCCGGCTGACAATGCCCCCGTGACAGGTGATGGAGGACTACTCTGTCCCCAGGCCGAGCTAGCTGGCAGGGTTACGACCCCTCAGGGTTAGGGCCTGGGGGGTTAGGATAGGGGGGGTTGGGATCAGTGTGAATCTGAAGCTACATGACGTAGCCTAGAGGAGCAGCTAGTGCCACCGCAAGCCTCGGGGCAAATCATGTTCCTGCTTAACACACTTTTAGCTTAGCGCTCTTTGGCTTAGTTCAGATCCTTGTCACTCGTAAGCCCCCCTTCTCCCCCCTCTGGTTGCCAAGTTACAGCGGTTTGCCATGGAAACATCTGTCCGTCTGTTGTCACCGTGACAACCCTAGCCTCCGGCGTGGTGGGTTGGTCATACGCTAAGAAACGTTAAGTGGTATCCCCATCCCTAGCGCCTCATCGCCGTGTGTCCTCTCACGTAGGAAGTCAGCCGTGATTCGCTAGTTAGTTAGACCATTTGTTAGTTTGTGCTTCAACTAACTTGATGTAACTTAGTTTGTTAACTAACTCTTTATAGTTATACCTATATAACATATAACAATAACTCCTTCTCCCCATGTAGTTGATATGGAAGTTGTATGAAAGTATGTTGGAAGTTATTGGGAGGGAATGTAAGGGTCCTCTGTAGGTTTAGGTTTTATTCACCTTGCGGCCATCTTGGCTCCTTCTTAGCTTGCGTTTAGCACCGAGATGGAACCAAGATGGCTGCCAGGTGAATAAAACCAAGGGGCAGGTATTAAAGCAGCCACAGCGCTGTCTTCTGTCGGTAATGCAGAGGCCATAGATAGCTTAAGTGGAGGTCATGGAGAGGTCATTGCGAGGGAAGGTCGAGGTCATAGTGAGGTCATCTGGAGGTCATGTAGATATAACAGTGAGATCAGTGGAAGGTTGCAGGAAAATGATACGTAGACGTTACCTGGAGGTAATGTGAAGGTAGCATATACATATATAATACTGAGGTCATGACGAGGTCATGTAGAGGTCGTAGGGAGGTCGTAGGGAGCGGAGGTAATAATGAGGATGTATGGAGGTGAGGTGTAGGTAATGTTCAGGTGGCAGGGAGGTCATGTGGAGGTCATGGGGGGGAGGGGGTCACAGGGAGGTCATAGGTCATAGTGGAGACCCGTGGCGTCACCACCAGGCGTTTTGCTTCCTCCCTAGCGGCTCGGACGCGTCGAGCCTAATAGCCGCTTCTCTTTTTGAGCCTGTCATCTCCGCTGTAAAACGCATCTCCGTGTCGCTTCCTGGTCCTCATCGTCCTCCTGTATGTTCACCGTGCCTCCTGTCATACATGTGGACTGTGTACACGTGAAGCATCACTCTGTGTCCGTCTCCTCCTCCGCCCTCCGTGTCCGTGTGTTGCCCCCGACTACGGTGACTCTTCTGAATTTAGCGTACTCCAAACGCTTTTTTTAACCCAAACTAAATTCAGTCGCACCGAGTTGCTGTTTCGTTGTCGTTGTCGTTGTCGTTGTCGTTGACGTCGTTGTCCACCTCCCGGCGCGTTGTTGACAAAGTGGAGTTTTTACGTGTGTGTGATTCTCTGCTCCCTCAGGAGAGGGAGAGGAGGAGGCAGCACCTGATGCTGCTGAAGGCTGTGGAGGCCCGCAAGAAGGCAGAGGTAGACGCCATGCACACACACAGACACACACACACACACACACGCATACACACACACACACACACACACACACACACACACACAGACACACACACACACACACACACACACGCATACATGAATACGATAAAACATACATACACACACACAGATACACACACATACGTGCACACATACAAATGTGTTCCTGGTCTTCTTACTGGTCCTTTTATACAAAACATTCAAACACACGCACATACACACACACACACACACACACACACACACACACACACACACACACACACACACACACACACACACACACACACACACACACACACACACACACACACACACACACACACACACACACACACACACACACACACACACACAAACACGCGAAGGCAATCCATTTAAAATATGACCACAGCACCTCTATGAATGGATTCTGCCGTTATTGTCTTTCTGCCACAAA
>NC_079425.1:4899282-4904282 GCF_026213295.1 Gadus chalcogrammus
CGTGTTCTCGGCCCACTATGTAACCAAATGGTCCTATTGTTGTGTTATTGTGTTCTCGGCCCCCCCCCCTCAAAAAAACCTGGTCCTAACGCGTGTGTGTGTGTGTGTCTCTGCTGTGCTCCAGCCCCTCCCAGAGTTCTGCCGCATCCCGGGCCTGATCCTGCCGGGCCAGGCCGTGGCCCGCTGCCTGATGCTGATGCAGTTCCTGCGGGGCTTCGGCAAGGTGCTGGGCCTGGACGTCAGCGCCGACGTGCCCACGCTGGGCATGCTGCAGGAGGGCCTGCTCAACGTGGGCGACAGCATGGGCCAGGTGCAGGACCTCCTGGTGCGGCTGCTGTCGCTGGCCGTGTGCGACCCCGGCCTGCCCCCCGGGCACAAGGTGAGGCCGCTGTCCCGTCCCCGTCCCCCCCATGTCCCATGCCAGTTAAAACGCGATGGTGCCCCCCCACGAGATAGGGTACGATGATAGGGTTAGGGTGAGGGTTTGGGTGAGGGTTATCGTCGTATTGAGATAGGATATCATAGGGTTAGGGTTATCATCATATCGAGATAGGATACGATGATAGGATACGACAAGTGGTTCAAGACAAAGCGATTCGATTCAGATTCTAAAGCACTGATTCTTGGTTGCCAGGTACTTTAAAAGAATATGTACCTCAGGGGCTTCACCGGGTGGTTCACCGGGTAGAGCGCGTACCACTAAGGCCCAGTCTTTACCGCAGTGACCAGGGTTTGATTCCTGCCCGTGGTCCTTTGTTGCATGTCTTCCCCTCTATCGCCCATACCTTCCTGTCTTACAAGACAGGAAGTCAAACACCGAATTTCCTCTTGGTCTCTTCTTCTTTATATCGCCTCCTTGATTCCTCCTCGTCCCTTGAACCCCTCTGACCTCCGACCTGTATCTCTCCCAGACCAAGACCATGCTGGGGGACCACCTGACCAACGTGGGCATCAACAGGGACAACGTGTCCGAGGTGCTCCAGATGTACATGGGGGCCCACTGTGCCCACACAGAGCTAGCCCCCCTGGCCCTCAGCCTGAAGACCAAGGCCTTCCAGGCCCACACGCCCTCCCAGAAGGCCTCCATCCTGGGCTTCCTGGCCAACGAGCTGGCCTGTAGCAAGGTGGTGATCAGGTAAGAAATGTTCTATTGAATCTGTCGAATATCCCAGCCACTTTGTAGTTACACAGTTTATGGTTATGTTAGATTGTATATGTATATATTGTAGGGATTATAGAATATATAGAATATACATATTCTTACTTATTATTTTGATTATTTATTTTTTGATTTGATTTATGTGCTATATTAGCACCTGTGCCAATAACAACTTCTCTCAGGATCAGAAAATAACTCACACGACGGTTATGATGTCAGAGCAGGCAGGCATTAGCATTTCAACCACAAACCCTATTGATTACGCTGTTGGGGAATCCTCTTAAGTACTCCTGCTATCGAAAATCTAATCCGGATCGATCAATACACACTGCTCCCCGCTTCCTCATAGTTAACACAGATCACAGAAGCGGGATGGTGGCTTCACTCCAACTTCAACAGGAAGTGATTTGCTTGAAATAGTACCCAAGAATTTGAATTTGTGCTTATCATCAAAATTAATATGTTGTTATTAAGGTGATCAACAAAAGTCTGCGGCTACGAAGCCACACCCCTCACCATGTTGTGTGTTGTGTTGTAAGTGATGTACATAGAGAGCTAAGGGACCGAAGTCAAATTCCTGGTTTGTTCGCAAACCTGGCCAATAAAACTGAATCTGAATCTGAATCTGAATCCGAATCTGAATGTGGCCATACCCCCCCCCCCAAGAACCCTCACCGTCTCTCCCATAAGAAGCCATTTTTTAAATCTAGCTTTTACAATGTACCTGTTCTGTAAACAGTTTCTGCTTGTCTCATGTATTAAATGAACTGAGCCACCATGTTTCCTCTTCCTACAGTGAGATCGACAAGAACCTCGACCAGATGGCCAACATGAGGAAGGACAAGATCATCATGGAGGGAAAGCTCAAGAAGTACGCTCAAACTTTAAAACACACCTCAGACTCTTGCAGTGTGTGTGTGTGTGCGTGCCACACGCATGTGCTTGTGTGTGTGTATGTGTGTGTGTACTTTGCACGCGCGCGTGTGTGTGTGTGTACCATGGGACTGACCCTGTCTGTGATGGGTGCAGGTTGAGGGCCGTGCACGCCAAGCGCACGGGGAGGAGAGACGCCATGGCGGGCCCGGAGGACAACCAGTCGCTGGGAACGCCGTCCTCGGCGCTGAAACGCAAGCGGAAGGCGGGGGGGGACAGCGAGGAGGAGGAGGAGGAGGAGGAGGACAGCGACGAGCCAGCCGAGGACGACGAGGAAGAGGAGGAAGAGGAAATCAAGAAGGCGAAGAAGATTGAAATAGTTTGTGAAGAGGTAAACTTTGAGTAAACTGATGTGAAGAGACTACAGTGAAGAGAGTTGTATTTGTTTGTGTAGGTGTGTTGTTCTGTGTATATACTGTATAACTGACCTATTTCTAACTTACATATATTTTGTTTCAGGACGAAGGGGACCAATCCACCAGCATAGAGGAACTCGAGAAACAGATCGACAAACAAGCCAAAGTACGTCCGTGTTACCCCACTATTTATCACATGTGTCAGTGCCAACACACTGAGCTGTTGGGTGACCACGGAAACGTGACGTTAATCGCCGCATGCGTCTTGCGTTGCCACAGCAACACCACCAGATCAGGAGGAAGCTGTTCGAGGCGTCCCATTCGCTGCGCTCCACGATGTATGGTCAGGACCGCTTCCGCCGGCGCTACTGGGTCCTGCCCCACTGCGGGGGGGTCTTCATCGAGGCCATGGAGAGCGGAGAAGGTACGTGGAGCGCCCGCTTCTCTAGGGCGGCGTTCGTTCATCGTCAAATGATTGATTGGTCGTGGCCTTGGAGCAGCGCGTTGGCTAGCGCGGCATTCGATGCGATGCAATTTGTCCACATTGTTAATACGCAATAAGTCGGCATCCTCGTTGATTGATAATGAAAGGTTTTATTGAGCCTAATCAGCTGTAAACCAACCACTTTCTCTTCCTCCCTCTCACCCTGTCACCCTCTCACCCTCTCTCCCTCTCACCCTCTCTCCATCTCTCTCTCTCTCTCTCTCTCTCTCTCTCTCTCTCTCTCTCTCTCTCTCTCTCTCTCTCTCTCTCACTCTCAACTTCTCTCTTTCTTTCCCTCTCTCTCTCTCCCCCTCTCCCCCTCTCCCCCTCTCCCCCTCTCACCCTCTCTCACTCTCACCCTCTCACTCTCCCCCTCTCTCTTTCTCCCCCTCTCCCCCTCTCTCCCTCTCCCCCTCTCTCCCCCTCCCCCTCTCCCTCTCCCCCTCTTCGATCCCCCTTCTCCCTGCAGGCCCAGAGGAGCTGGAGGAGGAGAACCAGAGGAGGCAGAGGGCGGCAGAGGAGACCACCGTCAAGGAGGAGCCCCAGGAGATGGAGGTGCAAGACGAGGCGGACCTCCTGAAGGAGCAGCCCGCCGTCGCCGTCGCCGTCGCCGTCGCCTCCGCCGAGGAGCCTCAGAAGGAGGAGTCGAAGGAACACGAGGAGGACGAGGACGAAGAGGAGGAGGAGGAGGAGGAGGAGGAGGAGGAGGAGGAGGAGCAGAAAGGGTCTCCGGGCCCCTTCGCCGTGCTGGACACTCCCAAGAGGGAGGAGGAGGAGGAGGATCAGGAGGAGGAGGAGGAGAGATGTCTGCTCCACAGACACAATGGCAGCCCTCTGGCCATAGTGATGCCCTCCTCGCCCCCCCGCGATAGCCCCCCTCCGCCACCCGCGACCCCAGACGACAGCCCGCTGGGCCTGCCCCTGATCTCTCAGGCTGGGGGCTCAGGGTTGGGGTCTGGGTTTGGGTCAGGGTTCATGTCCGGGTCAGGGTTAGGGTTAGGGTTAGGTTTGCCCCCAGGGTTTGGATCCGGGTTGATGTTAGGATCGGGGCTGGTGTCAGGGTTAGGATCCGGGTTAGGTTCAGGTTTAGGATCGGGATTAGTGTTCCCCCCGGACCTCCAGGGCTTGGGGGAGACCCTCCAGGGCATGGGGGAGAGCCTCCCGGTGTCGGGCTCGCCCGGCCCCCCGCCCGGCCTCGCCCTGCAGGCCAACGACCAGCTCCTCCGGGTGCTGACGGAGCGGAGTGGCCACTGGTTCAGCCTGCTGCCCCGCGCGCCCTGCGACCTGTCCTCCCTCGTCACGCCTCCGCCGGGGGCGTCCCGCGTCTCCCCCGTCTCCACCTCCACGCCCGCCCGCCCGCCGCGCTCCCCCCCCGCCTCCCCCGCGCTGCCCCTCACGCCCTCGGCGGCGTCCGCCTCCGCCAGCCCCCTCCACCACGCCGCCGGCGGGCTGCTCGGCTACCCGCTCTCTGCCCTGCAGGTAGGAGGACGTCTGCGTCCGCGTTACGTAACGTTACGCCTCTCTGTCGCTCTCTCCGGCTCTCACTTCTTAATTCTCTTCTCTGTCCCTGCTGTAAACTCACCCTCCTTTCACTCTGACCAAACTCTCCCTGAATCACCCTTGCTTTCCTATTTTTGCTCTCTTTCGCTCCGTAACTAGACTGAGGCCCAATCCCATTTCTACCCCTTACCCCTTCCCCTTACCCCTGCCCCTTGTTTTGAAGGGGTAAGGGGAAGGGGTAAGGGGTAGAAATGGGATTGGGCCTCACTCTCACTCCCTCCGCTTAAACACCCCGGCAAACTTTCTCTAAACTCACTCGTCTCTCTCTCCCGCTCACGCTCTCCTCTCACTCTCTAAGCGTACACTAAACTCTCCCCCCACCCTCTCTCCTCCTGCAGATGAAGTCAGGTGGTTCCCTGCTGGGCCTCCCATTGGCCGGCTGGCCCAGCAGCCTGCTGAGCCCCGGCCTACCGTTGTGCAGCAGCCCCCTACAGGGCCAGTCCCTGGAGGGCAACATGACCGCCAGCGTGTCCAGCAAGAGCGACTCCCCCCTGCACCACGCCGACAA
>NC_079425.1:4909282-4934282 GCF_026213295.1 Gadus chalcogrammus
ACAAATAATGCACACAATTATATATAATATGCATAAATAAAAGCCAATGTAATGCTACAAATGAGTACCAGTATATATTAAAAGAATAAGACAAAAATAATTCTAAGATAATACTGAAATATACACAAATAATAGACAGCTAATAAACACAATTATATCCACAATATCTACTATTAGAAGCTAATATAATGCTACAAGTGTACATGAATAATATAGTAAGCTTATCGATCCCGCTAAACCCATTTTAGTAGCGTATAGAAGAATTCAAGTTCCAAGTTTAATAGCAACTCCACCCATATTGAACTATCTATACAACCGAACAAAATGCAAACAACACAACACGAATATATGCACACAGTTTCTCTGGTTGTTCTCGCAATGCTTTTAACAGTGTGCTGTCATGGTGTGTGTGTTTCTGCAGTACTGTCAGCTGTGCAGGAAGGGGGACAACGAGGACCTTCTGCTTCTGTGTGACGGCTGTGATAAAGGCTGCCACACTTACTGCCATAAACCCAAGATCACCTGCATCCCCGAGGGAGACTGGTACTGCCCGGCCTGCATATCCAAGGTACCATAAGCCTGGCTTCACCTGTGTTACCAGTGTATCAAAGGCACCCTAGAGTTACACAATCGACCTGTGTCTACCTATAACCCTGACGCCTAACTGTGCGTTCACACCAAAAGCTGTAAAGCGTTTTGAGCGATTAGACATGAGCGATAAAGCGATGGGAGCGATAAAACGCTTGAGCGATAGCTTTAAAGCTGTAAAGCTGTGGATGAGATTTGAAAACAGCTCAACTCCATGCAAATGAGCTAGTAGCGTTTCGGCTCTAAATGACCGCCAGCCAATCGGAATGTAGATGTCTCTCGTCTGCGTTTTCTTGCGCAGTAAACATACGTGAGAAAACGCAAAAAGCTGTAAATATTTTGGACAGCATTGTGTTTTGAGCTATATGGCGATTTTGCATCTTTTTACAGCTTTTGGCGTGAACGCACAGTAAGTGTGTGGTTGACTAGTTGACCAAAAGTACTTGGTTCGATCCAAAATTCCTGCAGCCATACCATTCGACAACCAATGCGCCCTTACCCCTGCCTGTTTCGTAAAGACATTTATCTGAATTCAAGTTGTTTTGGACAAAGCGTCAGAAAAAGGAACAAGCGTCACCAACGTTGACTAAAGGGCCAAACTTAAACACAAATACTTACGGTGTTTGTTATGTGGGTTTCTGTGAAAACAGGCGAGTGGGCCGATTCCCAAGAACAAGAAGCCCCCCTGCAGACTCCCGCCAGCATCCAGCCTAGGGGGAGCGGGAGGAGCGGCGGGGGGAGGAGGAGGAGGAGGAGCAGCGGGAGGAGGAGCAGCTGCAGGAGGAGGAGGAGGAGGAGGCAGCGCTAAAAAGGGAGGAGCGGAAGTGAAGAAGAACGGCAAGCAGGCCGGTGCCGGGGAGGCGTCGGAGGAGGACTCAGCCAGCGCCGGCGGCACGCCCAAGAAAGGCGCCAAGGACGCCAGCAAGAAGAGGAAAGCGGAGGAGAGCTCCCCAGCACCACCGCCGCCACCGCCAGCCAATCAGGAGAGCCCGGTGTGCGTGAAGCGAGCCAAGACGGCCCGGGACAACAACCGGGACCTGGGACTGTGCAGGTAGAGAGACGCGCCCGGAGGGTTCCCTTAAGAGCATTGTTGGCCTTTTACTCCTCTCCGTTACTGTCCCATAACTGTGCTTCAAACCACTTCTGTCACTGCCCATTTAAACCTCTCTTCAACTGTCATTTTACACTTTCTCCATAACTGTCATTTGAAACCTCCTTATACCACGGTCTGCGGGAATACTCGATTCTGATTGGATGCAGGGTGTGCATTAACTCCTGATATACGGACACCTGGACAAGTAGTTCCGTCAAATTGTCTGTTTACCGTTCTCAATTAATGCGCTAGCTGGCGTATCCATAGATGTCTATGGGCGTATCGTCTCTAAAATAGTAGTAACCATAGCAACGGGAAACAAAACAAAGCTCAGCGGACTATAATACCTCCCGCTACCTCCCGTTCTAAAGTCGTAGCTATGGTCCGTCCTAATTACTGGAGGAGTGAACAACGTTTCCGTTGCATGAGAACCCAACGGGCGTGTAATGATGGTTCCGGGTATTAGTCGGACCCTCAGGCGTAACCAGGGAAACAAATGTATGTTTTGTGGAAAACTTTATATTCAGATTGTAAAACGCATGAAAATATAAATGAATGGTCTTAATTTGGTCACCGTTGGTAAGTGACCGTGGTATAAGCGGGATAATGCCCTTCGAGGTGTCCATTATCAGGAATTAATGGACTTCGCGGAGGCAACCGTCCTCCGCTTCGCGTCGGACGGTTCACGCCTCCACGTCGTCCATTAATTCCTGATAATGGACACCTCGTCGGGCATTATCCCTTACATAACTGTCATTTGAAACCTCCATAACTGTCATTTTATTCCTCTCCATAACTGTTAAACCTTCTACCTAACTTCCTTTTAAACCTTCTCCATAACTGTCCCTTTTAACCCTCCATAGCTGTTCTTTTAAACCTCTCACAATCTCCCATCTTCTCTTTACCTGTCCCATTAAACCCTCTCCATAACTGTCCTTATAAACATATTACTTTGCTTAATCTGTCCCTTTAAACCTTCTCCATAAGTTCCATTTTAAACCTTCTCCATAACCGTCCTTTTAAACCTTCTCCATAACTGTCCTTCTAAACCTCTCCTCTCCATAACTGTCCTTTCAGTTTTGCTCTTCCTAGTTTCTTAGTCAAGCCCTTCAGTGCATGCTCATACCCAGTGAGAGGACCATGGGGTTAACTTCTGTTGGCTTCCCCTGACAGAGTGCTTCTGGCCGAGCTAGAGCGGCACCAGGACGCCTGGCCTTTCCTCACACCTGTCAACCTCAAGTCGGTGCCAGGCTACAGGAAGGTCATCAAGAAGCCCATGGACTTCTCCACTATCAGGGAGAAGCTTGTCAGCAGCCAGTAAGTATTCAGCTCGGACACGCTCACCAGCAGACTGACAGACCAAAAGCAGGGCAGTCCTAGGCCTCACTAATTATTTTCTAATCGCATTGGAAGCTTTCGTTTTGTCCACCCAAAACTGAGATCTTTAAATGGAAGAACATTTTCCTATTGCTGAATTGATGTTTCTTACAATCAAGTGGGTATGAAATATGAAAGTCTATATGAAAATGATGACATTTTTGATAGAGATAGTGCTTCGGCAGGTGGTCCAGTTAAAATGGTCTGCGATTGAGAGATGACAGAAAGAATGCAATTCGACATTCACTAAATCATACTCGAGATGTTGAGTGTTCATGGTTGAACTTCCCTTCCCTATGCAAACGGTTTTTGTTTTCCTCCTTCCAGATATCAAAACTTGGAGACGTTCATCATCGACGTCAACCTGGTGTATGATAACTGTGAAAAGTACAACGAAGACAACTCAGACATCGGACGCGCCGGCCACAACATGAGGAAGTTCTTTGAGAAGCGCTGGACTGAGCTTCTGAAACAAACCAACTAGGACTCAGGCTTCCCAGCGTTTCCCCTCCCCCTTCCCTCGGTTCCTTGGCGAGCAAACACATATTTTTCCTCTCCAGCGAAGGCCGCGAATGGAGTGAGCAACGTAGAACTCAAACCCTCTGGGCTGCGGAGAGGAGGGAGAGTAGGGAGAGAGAGAGGGAGGGAGAGGAGGCCATCGTGACAGGAGGTTTCTGTAGGAGGGTGTGAGGCTGGGGTTGAGCTACAACAGGGAACAAACCCCCCCCCCCGAGAGTCCCAGGGAACCCGGCATGTCATTGTGCAATACCACTTCCTGTCTCCGGAATGCTGCACTGAAGCAACCCTCCAGTACACTGACCCTGTCCCCCCCCCCCGCGATAGACCGAAAATACGTTCCACTACTTGTAAATAGCCGTTTGTTTTTTTATTTAATCGTATTATAGTGAATGTATTTAATTTTGTAATACTTATTTATGAATCAAGGTCCACTTCATTTTCTATGAAAAGGAAGAATCAGCTAAACGGCTTTGAGTTGATGGCAAGAAGAGGAAATGGAATGTGTGTTTGTGTCTTTAATTTTCACCCAAATACGAAACTAAGCCAAGAAAAAAAAAAAAAGAAATAAAAACCAACCTGTTTACACTGTCGCGTGCGCCGAAGCACCGGGAAAAAAAAACTACAACTGTATTTGTTTTGTTCAAACTGTAAAACTGCATTTATTCACAGGCAAATGGTCATTCATGTGTATATACTGTTTATTATTGTCAATATTACGTCTTGTTTGGAACAATGTGTAAAAAATTGTTTAAGAATATTAAGATATTGTTTATGCCTTAGAATGATTGTAGCATTCTATTTTAGTGAACGTGTTGGAAACCCTTATGATGGATATTGTTTGTACAGTAAACACATACCCTCTGCAGACACTGTGCTCTTCTTAATATTGGTAGTGCCTACCCTCTCAACAGGGGCATGTAGGGGATAATATCGTTATTTTTGTTATCATTTTAATATTTTATTTCTATGACTTCTATTTTTATTTCTGTTTTTATTTTTTTATGTATGATTTCCGATCCAACATGGCCGCCTCCAAAGTCAGACGGCGACACAGTCTTCATTCCTTCCTCCCCGCACCATTGCATTAAAAATAGAGAGAATATTCCGGAAAAAACCTGGCGAGCTTCTTGCGTATAGGCTCCGCCCGCCGCCTACCCGCCCCCCCTCCCCACCACTCTAAAGGGGACCCCTGGGGCCATTCGTAACCACTGTGTTGAATCTTGCTGTGTGTTGTGGCCTGATGGAGGCAGCTAGAGTTTTTTTATGTACCCGAGTCGAGAGTACTTGAAGTAACTTTATTTAAAGATATTGTGGAATAAAAGTATCATTCTTTTGTAGGAGCTTTATTTTTCACTAGTGTGTGGCACGGACCTATTAAAGGATGTTTTTCAACCTAAATGACCTCCGCTGGTTTTTATTACATGTTTCTTGTTTTCCCGGTTCATGGAAAGGAGAAGTGTCAAGCACAATTACAGTTACAATACCTCAAAGCAATACTAGGCCTACTAAATAATAGGCCAACGGTGCTATGGGTTGAGTCAGATTTCACATGATAGTTTCCTATATATTGGTGTAGTGTCAGATTGAGGATAACATATCAATTATGATATTGTGTATAAAATGAGACAATATTACAAATATATTGCATTAAATATATTGTTGACGGAGGTGGATCACATATTCCAAGACCATGTTTATGTTGTTTTATTCATTTGAACAGTGAACAGGCTAATACAATCCACAACATACAATATATTAAGAAAATAGCACTTAACAACTAAGTCGTAATATTTTTTAAGGTAGGCTATAACATATCTTGCACTGTAAATATCTCACACAAAGAATCCATCAATCAATACTTTAATAGGTTTAATAGGTTAATACAATCTTGCAGTCAGACCATTTTAAAGGAATGTGGTTTTATTGTCATGTTTTCAGAAAATACTAGAACATTATGCAACATGAACACAGGAAACTGATTACAGTTGATCCATTGATCCATGATTATCAGCCTAACTGTCCCTATCGGTCATTATAGTTCTGCTTGTAGATAAAAATCCAGGCCACTGGGGAATAATAATAACGTGTCCAGTTGGACCAACCACGTGTTCTCCTGACGTCATAGTCAGCTGATCTACACGGAAGTAAACACACCAGATGACGCGTCTGACACTACACAAGCGTACGGATTACAGTAGCTTTAAATCGAATTTACTTGATAGCTTTAAATTCCTCACGGAGCTCTGACCCTGGTTGCCCCCCGGAAAAATGGTGTCTTTAATATGCACCTTGCAGGGCCATCGAGACGACGTGAACTGGTGCGCGTTGTCCGCCACCCACCTGTCCACCTGCTCCGGGGATAAGACCCTGCGGGTGTACTCCACCGCCCAGGACTTCTCCGAGCTGCCCTACTCGCCCCTGACGGGCCACGGCTACGGCGTCCACTGCTGTTGCTTCAGCCCCTGCGGTCAGTTCCTGGCCTCCTGCTCCACGGACGCCACCACGGTGGTGTGGTCGGTGTCCGCTGGAGAGATCGAGGCGGTGCTGGAGCATCCCGGACGGAGCCCCGTCAGGGTGTGCGCCTTCTCCCCCGACTCCACTCACCTGGTGTCCGGCGCGGCAGACGGGACACTGGCGTTGTGGGACTTCCCGGCGAAGCGGCTCTTAAGGTGTGATGATGAAGTTGTTGCTGTTTTTTTTTTTTTTTATGCGAGTTCATTTATGCTGTGTATGTTTTGGCATACTATATCTTTTTCACATGTGAGTTGTCTGATTTTTCTTTTTGGTTGTATTATTATGTTCTATCTTGAGCACAACAATTTTGAATGACACATTTCCCAAAGTAATCTTTGAGTTCCAAACAGTTCAATTATCACTTTCAGAGTAGGCCTAGGCTGGTTGTTTTCTAAGAGCAGGCACCACATCGAAATAAGTCTGTGTCATATTACCATCATCTTTTATACACCCATCCTCTGATTAGATCTACGTTCTAGATTAGAACCAACTAGAAGAGAAGAGTGAATGTTCCTGCCTGCGTACCTAAAGTTTTTGTTGTGTCACTCATGTGCTTGCGTGTTGCGTGTCTGCCATGTGCGTTCCAGCACAAGGACGGTGAATGACGCCACGGTGGTAGCGCTCTCCTTCAGCCCGTGCGGGCAGGCCCTTGCCAGCGGCTCCACCTACGGAGACCTGCGGCTCTGGGATCTGAACATGAACCAGGTCTTCGCCGAGAAGAACGCCCACGACCTGGGGGTCACCTGCTGCTGCTTCTCCCCCCGCAAGGACAAAAGTGTGGCATATAGCGCGAGCCAATTCATGTGGTTATTGTTAGCCATGGATGATTGATCTATGAGAGTGCCTCATAGATTTAGATGTAAATACATGCATTATCTTTTTGTATATATGAGCATTTGTCTTACAATTTATGCTTGGTATATTTGTGTATTCAATCATTTGAAACGGTATCATGATATCAATAGAACTACGCATAGCTGGGCTCATTTTAGGTTTTGAAGAGATCAAAACCTAAACTGTTGGTCGTTTGCAAAACAATCGGTCAATTTTGAAATGTTTTCTCTCCCTCAGTTGAACTGGTGATGCATCTGGCTTCCTGCGGTCAAGACAGTCTTGTAAAGATCTGGACTGTACTAAATACCATCACTGGAGGTAAATAACTGTGTTCACATGTTAGCAGAACCTCTCTCTGTTGTTCTCTTGAGGTAAAGTCTAACCCGAACATAGACTGTACCCAACCTTACACTCTATCTATTTCTCAATATCAACACAGAATGGGCTTGAGTCTGTGCTGTCGTTTTACGGTCATGTCAGGGGATTTACTAATCTGATTTGATGGGGATCACCAGTGACAACATTGTGTCTCTTTGTGTTATCAGCCGGAAGAACACCAAAACCTCAACACTGTGACTGTGTTTTGCAGTATTAAAATAAAAAAAAAGCCTGCGCCGTGTAGTTTCATATCTAGTCTGCAGCCACTCTGTCTCCATGTCTCTCTGGCTCTCTTGTGGTTTCTGTCTTACTCGTTTTGTTTCTCTCATTTCCATTCAAAGGACTTTTTCTTCATTAAAAGCTCATAATATTGACGATATAAGATTACTTCTTTGTTCTGTGTGTCTGTGCTAGGCTGGGAGGTGAAGCTACTCCACACGTTGAGGGGCCAGTCGGCCCCGGTTCTGTCCTGTTCTTACTCCTCTGACGGACAGCTGCTGGCGTCTGGGTCAGTCAGTGGCTTTTGGTTCAACAAATACAAAAAAAGAAATCAATCAACTGCATGATTAATTTTGAAATTAAAGGTTACCTTTTAAATATATTTGTCTAAATAGGAAAATATATCTACAATAAAATCTAAAATCAAGGTTGAGGAGGCTGTTTATGAGTCTAGTAGTTAGAGCGCCCTGAAGTACCCTAAGTTATATCCATATGTGCTGCTAAAACACCACAGTCCACGCACCCAGAAAATTATGCACTTTGGCTTTCTCCGGAACAGAGAATAAAAAGATTACCCTTTGTATTATAGGTTGGTGTTGTAGTTAAGTGAGTGCGGGTCTCGACACAGCTTTAAATGTCTGCTTTTAGACATGGGAACTTGTTTTATAACATTGTATTGTTTATTTCTTAGCTCTGTGGATAAAACCGTTACCATATATGATGCTGTAAGTATATCTCACTCAATTCATTAACTGGGTACAAACTCTTAACTCTACATTATTGTCAATAATGTGGATAGAATATTGACTACCGATAGTGATGTTGATGTTTTTTTGCGTTTTCAGAACAACGCGGTTTTGCTGTACACATTGAACCAACACGAAAGGTAAGCGTCCCTGCTCCATTATTGAGAGAACAATGAGCTTGGGAGTGCAGGGCTATATTAATGTAATAATCATTTATGTGTCGTGTTCTAGGTATGTGACGGCGTGTGCCTTCTCTCCCACGGATGCTGTCATGGCAACAGGATCCATGGACAAAACGGTCAACGTCTGGAGGATCCAGGATGGGCACAGCTGCAAAGGTCAGTTCATACTAATACTAGTAGTACTAATACTACTAGTACCACTTATTCTTCTAATATTAATTGTTGAATATCTGGAGCATCCAGGATGGACACAGCTGCCATGGTCAGTGAATACTAATACTAGTATTGGTACAAATGTTGTTTGTCACCTAGTTGTCTTGGCCTTTTAAACTTAAATTTGTATGTACTTCTTAACTGTGTATTGTTATTGTTTTTGTTTTAACTGTGAAGCGCTTTGTGACCCTGGTCTGTGAAAGGCGCTGTACAAATAAAGCTTACTTACTTACTTACTTACTTACAAACCGGAAGGTTGCTAGCTCTATCCCCCTAGCTGTTTCGAGGTGTCCCTGGGCATGACACCTAACCCTAACTGCTCCCGCTGAGCTGGCGGTCGCCTTGCATGGTTGACACCACTGGGAGTCTGTGTATTAAAATAGTTATGAGTCGCTTTGGATAAAAGTGTCTGCTAAATGTAACTTTAAATTTAATAATACTAGCACTATGCATTCTAGTCATTATAATAGTTAAAAATCTGTCACTTCATACTAATACAACTAGTACTACTAATACCAATCGTTCAACCTCAAAACCACTACTAATCACTTTTTGTGTGTGTGTGTGTGTGTGTGTGTGTGTGTGTGTGTGTGTGTGTGTGTGTGTGTGTGTGTGTGTGTGTGTGTGTGTGTGTGTGTGTGTGTGTGTGTGTGTGTGTGTGTGTGTCCCTCCCTCCCTCTCTCCCTCCTTTCGTGCCTGGATCAGGTGGAAAATTAGCCCCAGGTGAGTTTACCTTATCTTTTTCCAGCTGATAAACACAGGAGCCATTGTACATACCAACTATTAACTTGTTTAGACCCCCAGCGAATGACAGTGGATTTAGAACCAGGTCATTAAGGAGCGGATAGGGGATAGACAGTACAGAGACAGGGTATTAATGAGCTGGTAGGGGCTAGGGTTAGGGGGCCTCTTGCTCAGGGATACAGGTACAGGTAGAGGCTGCGCCCTAGCCTCCCACTACCTTGGTTTCGTAGTCTTCAATGTTAACTTTGATTGTTTCAGTTGAAATAAAATAAAATGTTACATTTACTTGAAATGTTTTACATTTCAGAGGATTGCGCAACAACCTTCAGTGACGGTAGGAAACGTCTCTTTAATTTTCCTTTAGGTCTGACAAATGTCAGCCCGTTGTTTAGTTTTACAGCAGACTGATATTTCGATGTCATTAAACATTATTGAGCCATTTAGTAGTCTTCTCTCCCTGTCCCTCACCCTCTCTCTCTGTTTCTCTTCCATTCTCTATCTGCCTCTCAGGGAGAACGGCAGCGGGTCGGTCCAGGCTGCTGGTCTCTGATTGGTCAGAGGAGGATGTGGGGGCGTGGCTAGTGGAGGAGGGCCTAGAGGGATTGGCCGTCACGTTCCGAACCAATAACATCGATGGGGCGGAGCTTCTGAGAATTAGCAAAGACACACTGATGGAGCTGCGTGTGGGTGAGAGACAGAAGCTGATAACTGTCAGTACTAACAAACACTACCACTATGGTAAAAAAGGAAAAGAAACTGGGGTATATATATAGCACTGTTCCTTTTTCTTATAATCTACCCCCTAGTTCGATTGTTGTCATCCTAAACCTAAGGAAAATGTAATGACAACCTCCCCCTCTACGTCCGGGGTCAGCAACCTTTTCAACATGCAGTGCCAGTTTCACATTTTCTTGTTAATGCCTTAAGCAACAATATATTAAAAATTAAGCTGAATTATGACACAGCGACCAAAAACATTTCCAGAAGACCTGGAATTGTACTATTTCCATATAGTGCACAATCATGCATCAACATTTTAAATGTTTTTTTGGTTGTTGTATTTGCAACATGGGCTTAAAAATTGTAATTACATATGTCCCATCTTAAAACACCATTTTCAGATACTCATTCAAAAACATATTTGCACTGTGAGGAATGTAAAAGACGAGAATATATGGGAATGTTGGAACCATCCACATCAATATCTTTAAGACATGTACAGCTTTGCAAAACCATGTGAAGGTGGTGCATACAGGCCACTTGCAACAATATTTTAAATATTTTCTTCTCTATTACTCACAACATAGGTTTAAAAACTTTTAATTGATCCCATTTCAGAACACTGCTTTCTGTAACTAATTTAAACATATTTAGGAAATGCCCAAAACAGAATAAAGTGCAAAAAAAAAATTGGTAGTAATGATTATGCTGCCGCATTGGGCTGTGAATTTTTTTAATAATAATAACAAAATAGAAAAAAAACACACTTGAAATTTTTTTTTTCAAGTGTGCCAATGGTTATGCTGCCCCGTGCCAGTGGGGGCACGCGTGCATATGGGTTGCCGACCCCTGCTCTAGGTGGAGCTAGAGTGCAATCTGTGGATGGTCTTAAACATTGGCCTATTGTGTGTGTGTGTGTGTGTGTGTCTGTGTGTCTGTGTCTGTTGCCAGAGTCAGTGGGTTTGCGTGGTAAGGTCCTCAGGAAGATCGAGGAGTTAAAAGGTGTGTCTGTGTGTTCGGGTGTACCTGATGAGTACCTGTGTCCAATCACCAGAGAGCTGATGAAGGATCCCGTCATCGCTGCAGGTGAGCTTAACAACAACCAGGGTTCAACACTTTATACCTCAAAACTATAATTGGACTGTACGTCTGAAATATATTTCTTATTGTACCTGCTTGTACTTTTATTTTATATCTCACTTTTAATGGTTGTCTTTTAACCCAGACGGCTACTCCTATGAGAGGGAGGCCATTCAGAGCTGGATCAACAGCCGGAACCGCTCCAGCCCCATGACCAACCTGCCCCTGAAGACCACCCTGCTCACACCCAACCACACCCTGAAGATGGCCATCGGGCGCTGGTCCACCAGCCACTAGTGGGCCTGGGAACCGCCTCACCTGGGACTCACCACGTACGAGAGACTAACCGGGAACACACAAGCCACGGCATATCCGGTGTTGTTGATGTAATGCATGTCTTAGACACAACCAGAAGGCTCTCCGAAGGCCTTCGGGTCGTTTTTCTGGAAGAGGAACAGGGTGTGAGTGAGGTGGCCGGGGGTGTAGTTGGCGTCGCACTCGACAGAAAAGGTTTCTTAAAGTCTTAAGTATCATCCAATCAAACGGTCACATTCAGGCAGTGCGCGGACTCAACAAGTCAACTCGGTTAATTTTATTTTTGTTTTGTATTTATGACTGGTTGACTTGATGTGTATGTCTCCAAACCCTCCTTAACATGCCCTGTGCAGTTTGGATAACAGTGGCTGCTAAGCAGCTAAAGCTTAAAGGACGTCTGCCCATTGTGTGTATGTCTTTGGGGATTGAACCCATGACCTTTTTTCTGTGGCGAGTCAGACATCAGAGGACTCGTCGTCACCTGTGTCACTTTAAAGGAGAGAGCCCAATTAAATGCTCAGACTCTGGACTCTGTGAAAAGTCTGTTTTTCTTTCCATCATTGAATCGTGCATGTAATTTGTATGACAGGACTATACAAAATTATTAGTTTAGTGAAGTATTAACACATGATATGTTATAATGGCTTCTGTATAATTCTTACATTAGTCATTGAAATGTATATTCTTCACTTATATGAAATAGTCCTGTTGTAGTGATTAACCAATACACATTTCATGTTCTCCGCACTTCATTTAAACAATATATCATGTGTTGCATGCAAGCAATCGTTACTGTTATTAAATGGTTATAGCAATAACAGGATTCCTCGTTTCAAATGAGTTATATTTCCTGGGTCATATTGATGATTTTGTGGTCACTGTTCTATGGAAGCTTAGATTTCAGATTTGAACTGCAAAACAATCGGAGCCTTTGAGGGGGCATGTTTTGTGTCACCAAAAGGGAACTGATGTTACTGGCAGTGAGTCATGTCCAGATGCACTGCGGATGTTTTGGAGACTGTTGCGTAAGAGGGGCTGAAACTTACCAAAGAGCTCCACTCTTTTTGCAAATCCAGCATTTAATTATCACACATAAAATGGATCCAGCACGCTCCGAAACCGACGCATTACCGGGTTTGTGGAAAACGTTATTTTGCGTCCAACTTTCTCCCCGCCAACCTTGTCGCGTCTGGTAGGGACTTTGTGGGACTTGTAAGATGCGGTTTTTGACAATAGACTTGACAGTTTGGAGGAAGATTCGCGAAAGGATGCTCCCTGTTTCATTTTGCGTCCTGGAAGCTTTTAAATTATGTAATAAATGTTTGGAAACGTTATATCTAACGATCAATATTCTGAGGAGAGAGCCTAGCCCTGTTCCTGTTTGGCTTAATATTATTTCCAAACCTCACAGCATTTGATTGACACTCTGTGGGGCTACTTGACATCTGAAACGTAGGAGTATCTCCATGTAAAAGTATCCAGCGCCATATCCAAACTGCAGAGCCCAATGCACTCCAGGCTTTGGGCGGAGACAATAGTGATATTGATCGCGTTTTTGTTGGATATTTTTTTGCTTATGTGATGTATCCTGTAGGCCTATACTAGCCTACTCAATGCATTTAGTAGATGCCACGGCTGACTTGGGGGATTGCTGTAATAAAAGTGTCCTGTTGTAAACAGATGGACCCTGTTGCTTTAAAATGAGAAGGGCGGTCGCCTGGTCGGGACAGGACACTAGAAGCCATTCAGGACGACTTTGATCGAGAAATACCTCAAAACCTAAGAAGTTGGGGCTTCAATTTTGTAAATGATCTCTCCTTAGCCTGGCTCCGCCCGCCTAAGTACTTCCGCTCAATTTGAATTTCCCTTCAGTACTAGTACAAATGAAATGAAATGAAGTGAAGTACGAGAGTCTGGTAGAACCAGGCTAATCTCTCCTTGCATATTCTCTCCATTGTGCCCTCAGGCACAGTGTTGTTTTAGTTTGGTTGCAAGGAAATCGCACTAATGCCAGTGTGGTTTCAAGGATGCTGCTATCACATGGTCATATATTCAAATATGTTTTGTTTTGTTGTATGCATTTATTTTTAACCTTCTCATGTATATGAACAACCGGCACAGCCTGAAACAGTTCAACCGCTTTTAATGATGATTCCTGTCACAATCTTCTTTCAGGCCATGCAGAATGTACAATTATCCAGAAGAACACCGTGTTGGGCGGAGACAAACCCCTACACCGCTTCATCAAGGGACAACCCAAGATCATCGGTGTAAGACACAACACACACACACACACACACACACACACACACACACACACACACACACACACACACACACACACACACACACACACACACACACACACACACACACATGCATGTATTCGCACAATTACAATTTAAACACGCATTATTGTCTTTATCATCTGATAAGTGACACATTGTGTATTTTAATATACTCAAGATGAAAATATTTGATATAATGTTTGACATTTGTGAAGTGGCCTTGTTGAATTCTGTCGTGTGTGTGTGTGTGTGTGTGTGTGTGTGTGTGTGTGTGTGTGTGTGTGTGTGTGTGTGTGTGTGTGTGTGTGTGTGTGTGTGTGTGTGTGTGGCTGTGTTACATCAGATCGTATTGCTGATCCTTGGCTCCTCGTTCTTCATTCTGTCCATCCCACTGAGCGAGGTCGGTTCGTTTGAAAGGTTTGATGGGTACATCCAGCCAGGCTTCTGGCTCAGCCCAATGGTTAGTAGTCCACTGCACCGAGAAATGAAAGTAGGCCTATTTGGGTGCAATGCACAGTGGCTGCATTTTGAGTAAATCTGCTGTAAGACTTAAGAGATAGGGGAAGAGAGCAGAAGATAGCAAGATTTGGAAACTAATCAACCAAAAAAAGGCCATCCCTGCTATCCCCAAGTTTCTCTGCCATTAAGAAGTGTTGCATTCACCCTCCTGTTATTGACAGGCAGGATTCCACAGACAAATCAGGGAAGAGATGGTCCGAACCATAAATGGTCTGAAACAGAGGCAGGCACAGTCAACTGTAAACAGGCATTCTCCCAGCACATTTCACTCACTAAATTCTTAAATCTTACCTACAGCATAATTGAATGGAAATCTCCTGGATATATAAATATTTTATGTTGTTATAATCAAATGAATCATTGATCCCTTGATTTTAACCAGATACAATTTTCGATTGTAATTAATTAATTGAATACCTAATTTAAAGCATATGGCATCATTGAGAGCTGCGCATTTTTACTTACAGTTCATTGTTTGTGGAATACTGTACATCGTTACGGAGTATAACCCGACCAAAAAAACGGTATGTTTTGCAATACAATCTTTAATCTTGTGATAATAATTGTTAATATCTCTGTTTATCCATTCAATGAAAATGAAAGAAGTGTGTGGTGTTAAACAATGCCGTCTAGCTTGTACAAAAACCCCTCCCTGTTCTTCTTCTCTGTCCCCAGGTGACAGCTAGTTTGGCTATTAGCATCGTGGCATTGCTGGGGACGCTGTGGGTGGCCTTTCTAATAGTTCTGCCCATCTTGCTGCATGGACATTTCAGCCTTCGGTTTCACGGTTATGGGCAGGAAGGCCACGTAAGAGATTTTTTGGTCGAGTAGCTAGTGCTGGGCAGACACTCAAGTCATGCACCCTAATCAAACTCCCCATAACTGATAGGCGGTCGATTGAAGATGTTTATGTGCATCTATCCCTATGTTTCTCCCTAATGAGAAATGTTCCATTTCGACAACTGTGATTGACAGGGAACATGGTTTCTCTGAACCAATCAGCAAAGAGATACTCTGATTGGTCAGAAATGACCCGGTAGTGAGAGAGAATTGAAATATTCTCAGACATAGGCAGGCCCATCTTATTAACTTATCTAATTGTTATGGGTATACTGACAGCCCAGGTAGGTGTTGCTACTAAACAAAGACATCAAACCTCAGGAATAATAATAATGACACATGTAATTACTTCTACGCATTGAAGCTTAGTAAAGCAGTGGGAACTCAGTTTAAATTAACCGGGATGAAAAGATTGAGCGTGTGTGTGTATGTGTGGCGTTTTTGTTTGTAGGTTCCGGTGTTCATTTTGTACTTGGTGATTGAGGTCTACACCTTCGTAGGAGTGTTCATCTTCATCACCATGTCAGCACTTGCCGGTATCTCTCTACGCTCCTCTGGTAGCCAGGTGACTAGTTAAAAGACACACGCACACACACACACACACACACACACACACACACACACACACACACACACACACACACACACACACACACACACACACACACACACACAAAAGCATACACGCACACTGGTGGCCAATACACACACACACACTTAAACACACAAATTATCGGCTATCTTTTGTAATCTCTTCCCCTCCTTCTTCACATCTCATCTCATCTCTCTCTCTTAATCTTATTCTCTCCATCTCATCTCTCTCTATCTCTTCTTATCTTGCTCCATCCCATCTCTCCTTCACTTTTCATCTCCCTCTCTCTCTCCATATCCCATCTCTTTTCATCCATCTTATTTTTCTCAGACCCAGGTCGTGATGATGCAAAGCCAACCACCAACTGAATGAGGAGCACGCACGCACACACACACACACGTACCCGCACGCAGACTTACGCACACACCCTGCACACACGCTTCTCTTTGGACTCATTGATGCCATGTTGTATACAAAACCTTTTCAAATGTATTAGCCTTGGTAGAGATATGTGTATCAATTGGTACCGCCTATATTTACCTTCTACACGCTGTGAATAGTCATTCCTACTAAACCACTACTGATGACACAGAAACAAATACCTGATGTACTAATGCCATAATGTATCTGTAATAAAAATAACTTTATTTACATAGCATTCTGTATCATTAACATAAACCAACAATACATTTGTGGAGTAGAATACAGGACTAATATTTAGAGACCAAGAGGACAGGCTGATGAAGAACATTTAATGTCAATGTCTGTGTTCCTGAGCGGATCTCAAATCTGTGCTGATTATCTTAAATCAAAACAGCGCTGTGATGGATTTGAAACATTAGATGCTTTAGAAACAGTGATTTTGGGAATGCAATAGAATAGGGTGAGTGTTAATGTGTTTGTGATGCCCTAATAGGCATAATGTGGAAACTACGAAAGCCCTGAATGGCAAGATATAAAAGATAATTGCAGTTTTTTTTAATAGCTTCCATGTCATGTGACCAAGTGGGCTTAATCAAAACCAGATATAACTACCCTAGACAATCAGACAACTATGTATATATCGGTCTGTCTTTATACATCATTTTCTGTTGTGTAGTTATTGAGTGTAGTATTGGTTTTGCTGAACTCGAAAAAAACCATCACAAAAAGGATATATAATCAGCATTTCTTAGTGTGTGGTTATTACAATCGGGAAGTAGGCTGTGGATGAGCTGTAAGACAAAAAAGTAATCTCATACACACAGCCATACAACTTGGGTTGTTCTTTTTATTATGCCCCATCCATGCACCACGCATTATATTCGCCTTCCTAGCCAACTTCCTAGTGCAGTTGTGCCGCAGCAACTAGAATGTGCTATAACGGACCAAATCACATACCAGAGAAATTATACATGCCATATGTTATATGATCTTGTTTTTGTTTATTTATATAAATAAATGTTTTCAATTAACGGTACATTTATGTATCACACCTTTGGAATTTCAGATCAACACATTTGTACAGGGAAATGTCTTAAAACAGACATACTAAATACAGAGCAACAAAATTAGTATTTTATTGACACCTCAAAAGCTATGCTATCGTTTCTTTCAGTTCTGTGCCTTTAGATGTTTCAGTTCTGTTGCTGATGAACAAGCATTGTTCTGGCTGATGTGATGGCTTTCCCGTTAGGCCGTGGTGCATGTATCCATTGTAGAAGTCTGCTGCTGACAGCCGTTTCTTCAATACAACAGCCTTGAATCCCACCCAGTCGTCCTGGAACATATATGACGCAGGAAACATTTTAAATTGAAGTGACAAACATAACAATCAGGTCACACTGGGTCTCATTCATATTATGGTTTGTGTTAATAAATGTCACAATTAAATCCAAATTCAGTTCCGTCAGATATTCTGAACCCAAGATGATAATCATTAACAAAGGAAACATATGATTTATTTTTGTCTTGCATACCTTGCAACAGACTGCCAACGTGTTTGACATTTTAAGATAGATGATCGAACCAGGAATTGGTGGCCTTCCATGACCTTAAAAATGCACAAATCAAGTGAGAAATCAGATTTCATGAGAATTTCTCCAATCCTAGAATAAATTAATTTATACTTTTTTGAAATTGTAATTTTGTACCTGATAACGAAATGTCACATTTTCCAACAAAGTCCAGAAGTTTGATGGTCTTTCCCATCCATAAAGTTCTCAAGGGAATCTAAAGCAGTGGATAATGAATGATGAGCATACATTATAAAGACAAGTCCTAAACAACCCTAGAAAAACAGAAACGTATCTACTTTCCTCACCCGTGAGCCAATGGCACGAAACAGACGATCGATCTCTCCACAGGTCTGGTCCTCCCACGACACCCAGCTCATTGAAATACTAATTTTGGGAGCTATGATGGAGGTTGGGTTATCATAAGTTCACAATAAAGAGGCATTTATTTTGAAAGGTCATGTGCTTCAAACCAGAACGTACCTGATGTTGCTCCTGTCTGGTTTTGCTCCACTTTGTTAGCAAGTCTCTCTGGAAGTGTCTTAAGTGTGTCCATCAGCTGGAATTAAGAGACGGGACTCATAAATGCAGTCACAAACCTTTCTCTGGTGGTCAATGGGCAGTAGGGCTTTGACTCAGAACTTCGTTATTCAAATACAATAATAAATAATATCAAAAAATAAATCAATATTCGGACGAATATTAGGCAGCCCTTAATATTCGAACCTGTTATGGGCATTCTTTTTTGTAAATGTCTTTGCTTGAACATTGTTTTCAATTCAGATTCCGAGGCTTTTTCACGCCAGGTGAAGTTATGAATCGCGAGCTCAGTAGCGAGGCTATCATTGGTCTTCTGGGCTCCTGTAGGTGGCGTTAGCGTCATGTGCTGTGTCTGAAATCGCTCACTTACGCAAGTGCACTTACATTGAGTGCACTTCATTATCCCTACAGTACACTTATAGGCGCAGTGCCCTCATTTCTACAGTTCACTGTCAAAACAGCCTTTGCGCACCTACCGGAAATGAGTTTGCAGTTTGACGGTTCTTCTTCTGTGGTATTTTTTTTTTCTGCTTGATCATTTCCGTTAGTCGCCTGTATGAGCGATCTAGCAGTATTCACGTTATCGTTCTTGATACCAACTGATTACAGAATTAACAACATAAAAACATTGGTCGGATAGCGCCCAAATCATTGAAGTTGTACTGAAAAACAAACCAAATATGCATCATTTTATTTACATCTGTAGAGCACGTCGGTCTCAAATTTTACTACAAGTGTGCGATTTCAGACACAGCACCGTCCGGCAAATTTTGTATTTTATAGCAAAACAATGGCCGCGTCAACACCGACAACAGCCCACGTGGAGGAGATTGAAATTTGTCTTGTCTTTTCAGTTTAGACTGACTGGCTTATTTGACTTTATTTTTGATGGCTTATTTATCTTTATTTTGATGTTGACTGATACACTGCCCTCTGGTGGACAAAACAACTGAAGGCATTTAATGGTCAAAAATATCATTAATATATATTCGAATATTAATGTCAATAAACAAACAAACTTCGAATATGATTTTGGGCAAAAGTCAAAGCCCTAATGGGCAGAGTGACAGACAGAGAGGGGCTTACCAGATGGGCCCCCCTGGTGGCAAGGGTAGCCCCTAGCTGGTCAGCAGTGCAGTGTGTGGGCACAGAGTAAGTCTCCTGGCGGAGTATGGGCCCCACATCAAACCTATGGCACAAAGAATGCATTGAATCAAGTCCTTTGGTAAATACAAGTATAAGAAAAATAGTAAGCTGCCAGTTTGCGGTTAATGTGGTGGCTCATATGGTGGCCGACTTTCAGCCAAAGGGGGCTGAGTTCGCTCCCCACTGTCTTGGTCGTTGATCAAAGATGTTCGCTCCTTTATTACATGAATTCACTTAAAAGGTTGAATCCCACTTCAGTGTCGATAGCCGACATGGGTGTCCACCGGCTGTAGCGATCATGGCTCTTCTTCTCCAGACGTAGAGTTACACAGAGAGGCGCACATAAGCTACGGCGGCCACCGCTAACCTTGAGACCCGTGCCGGCTTTTTCGACGTAGAGGTAGAAGTTGAGCTTGAGTCCCGCTCTGGATAAAGGCCGCCCACTGTGCTAAAGGTCGGGCTACGATGAACCACAGACACAGGGTGAGAATGGCTCCTACCTACAGGGCCGAATCTGCATGATGGTGACCCCTGTGATGGCGTCTCCGTGCAGGACGGTATGGAACACCGGCGCTGGACCTCGCCACCGTGGCAACAGGCTCGGGTGCACGTTGAGGATTCCCCTGTAGTCGGACACAAAGACGCACACAGTGTTTCACACTGTCGAAACTCCTACTAAGGACAAAACAACATATATTACTTAGTTGCTTAGCATCTTATCCTAGCTATCTCTTGTGTACAGGGAATGGGTTAGCCTAGCGATTATCGGTGCTTGCTACTTGGGTCTATGAACATCCTTACTGTACTGACAACAATATATGGTTTCTCCTTCTTCTGACAAATGTACTTATTGTAATTCGCTTTGGGTAAAAGCGTCTGCTAACTGTCCCAAATGTAACATTTAAATGTAAAGTACACTTCATAAAGAGTTTGTATAGTTACTCACAATGGAAATTGGCGTATGAGTCGCTCTTTGAGCAAGCAGCCGAACGATACCACCACGCCGACATCAAAGCGACCCTGGAGGTCTACGACAGGCCAGATGTGCACGGGAAGTCCGTTTTGGTCGGCAAACTTCTTCACGGGAACGTTGTTGGACAGAGCAACAACCTCCAGAGACGCCACAACGCTTTCATTAGATCCCCTGAAAAGATCATAAGCAGACTTTTGTCATGTTAAGGTAGTATGGCAAAGTTATACTCATTTAATTGTGAAGAGTCTTGAGCAAACTTTACTTATTTCTCCATGAGTAAAAAAGACACTACTTAAAATAGAAGAAAGAAAAATGACAGACAGCAATGATGCCTTGATCTGACCATTTGCTTTCAAAATAAGGTTACTCAATAAATTTGAAAAGCATTATTCCTTGTCGTTCTACTCAATTAAGCTGAAAGTGGATGTATCAAATGAAACCAAAACTCATGTTGAACATGAAGCTGTATGAAACGATCCGGCAGCGGGTTGTACCTGGTCGCTGTCAGGGACTTAAGGGACTCCAGTGCAAAATCATCCGTCCCAAAAAACAGAATCCTCCAGGGTGGTGCAGATGTGGAGCAGAGCCTACAGTGTTTATACTCGGACCTCTGGGGTTTCTCACCCAACAGTCCCACACATGCACGGGAGTGTTTGTGGCATCGGAGGCCAAGTATCTTTAGTGCAAGTTGTCTTGTGTTGACATGGTTCCACATATGCAACAACATCATAGTTTCATTATCAATAGTGATTTCCCATAGACGAAGTGAGGACAGAAGTGCGGAGCAGCAACGTTATGACTCATGGATGGTCGCATTCAGTCGCAATGCGGAGACTCCCATGAGATCAAAGACATACAGGATAAATAAAAGCATCAAACATCAGACTATGCTTGTATCTTAGTTCTCCTCTCATTGCCTTGACTTCATATCGTTGCTGGAGGGCGCCGCCATGACTGAAGTCATGACAGCATGCTTCCTGTCCGGCAAGAGTGTTTTGGGAACTCGAGGAGATGTGCATCCCGCCATCTAGTGGACTGGCGTGCGGACTACAGCATCCACTCAAAAGAAGGGGACTTTTGTCTTCTACACGTTCAACCCTTTACAATATAAATTCCCATTTATATAATTAACATTAACCTGGGAATATTAAAAGGGAAACCGCTGTATTCTACATGGTCTATCCAAAACCAAATGATTGTTCCCCAACCATTCAACCAAAACAGCATTAGTTGGAGTGGTCTTAACCAGCTTCACCAGTGAGGTATTACAAGTCCAATTTGAGTGTTATTAAGGCTTTAGGGCGGAACCCAAACGATTATATCGGGATAGGCCCCAAAAGCTTATAGGGCAGGGTGTGCCATCTAAACTCTGAATTATGTTTTATTACTTTTAATCATTCATTCAACATTTTATTTTCTTTAACAAATCACAGTCTTCGTTTTCGTTTAAGGACGTCATCAAAATAATCCATTATCTTTTTTCAAACCACGGCAATCTTCAACATGTGAACTAGACTTATACTCATATTGAACTTTTGATTTTAATAGCGCATAGGTTACTTATTAAATGAAAGGTATAACTTTGACATCATAATGTGTGTGCGCTTTACAACAGGGCACGTGTGCCGGCTGTTTGAACAGTGTATCACAAACTGCAAACGCAAGGTTATGGCAAGGCTGTCTAAATAGTAACCTAGCAACACAGGTCAATGACCTCACTATTCAGAGGAACCGCCATTACCCATAGCAATATTTACTTGGTTGGACCCCGCTCTTTTGCCCCAAAATAAATGTCATCAATAAGTGTACTATGATGAGCTTTTTATTATGTATTTTTTCAACCCTGGCAGAATATCCTGCAGACAACTTATTTATTTGAAATACAAACCGACATTTTGAGCATATTGTACCCCATCGTATGCGTTTAGGTTTCTCTTGTGGAGAAATGTGTTTACAGCAAGGGAGGACATACAGGAGCTCCTCCCATGTGGACTTTAGTCCTGGTCCCAGCTCTCCTTCCTCCTGAACTAGTAGAAGAAGGACCTCCTGAGGTCCACACTTCCTGCCCTGCTCCAGCTGCTCTGAGCCCAGAGAACCACACATCAGTGAGTTACCTTTTCCTGTGTGTGTGTGTGTGTGTGTGTGTGTGTGTGTGTGTGTGTGTGTGTGTGTGTGTGTGTGTGTGTGTGTGTGTGTGTGTGTGTGTGTGTGTGTGTGTGTGTGTGTGTGTGTGTGTGTGTGTGTGTGTGGGTGTCGGTGTCGGTGTGTGTGTGTGTGTGTGTGTGTGTGTCGTGTGTGTATCGGTGACGGTGTGTGTGTGTGCGTGTGTGCATGTGTGCGTGTGTGTGTGTGTGTGTGTGTGTGTGTGTGTGTGTGTGTGTGTGTGTGTGTGTGTGTTTGTGATTGTATGTGTTTGTGTCTCCGTTTGTTTGTGTGCTTGTGTGTCTATGTGTATGTGTGAGGGTTTGTCTGCGCGCCTGCAAACCCTAACGAGTGTGTCTGTGTGTGTGTGTGTGTGTGTGTGTGTGTGTGTGTGTGTGTGTGTGTGTGTGTGTGCACGTGCACGTGCACGTCTATGTTTGATATTAATATTTGTTATATAGGATAAAAAAACAAATGATTAGAGCCTAATAATCATTTCACAATCATGGTAATCTCCCGTTATCTACTAGCAGTGGGTATCTGCCTGTAGCTATCAGAGTTCAGTCAGGCAGACTGATTACTAAGAAGCTACTGTGGAGAAACATGACTCGGATATTTGCTTAGTTTTTATGTCGACAGAAAGAAAACCTTTTGGAAATCATGTTTTTAATATAAACTTTAATATAAACTTCTTTGTATAAACTATGTCTACACATGTATTATACTAGTCCTCATGAATTGCCTCTAATCCTATTACAGTGAATGCTTTGAACTTGAAGGTATCACACAAATGTTGATCCTTTCAACAGTCTTCCCCGTGGTGTGCTGACATGCTGCATGCCTGGATCACCTTGCTGGTCCTCTGTCACGGTAACGTTTCCTTCCCTCAAACGACCCTCATGCTGTCTTCTACAATACACCGATGCCCATCGATAGACCAACGACTGTATCCACACCCTGCTCCTTATAACAACGCTCTTATCGACACTTTCAGAGGCGACAGGATTCCTGATCCACAACACGCAGCACAGCCTGTGCCTGGAGGACCAGGCCGGTCCGGGCCCCGGCGCCGTGGGGCTCGGTCGGTGTAACCTGGACTCCCGGTTCCAGCAGTGGGTCTGGTTGAACCGGAGGGTGCTGAGGAACCTGGGCTCAGACAGGTGCCTGGCCAGCCGAGGCATCGACCTGGTGCGGACCGTGGGATGCCCGGCGGCCATGGAAGAGCAGGAGGAGGAGGAGGTGGTGGTGCAGGGAGCAGGAGCAGGAGCAGGAGAAGGAGGAGCTGGCGTGGTGGAGGAGGAGATGCTGTGGGACTGTCTGCGCAGCAGGCTGATCAGTGTGATCAGCGGGCTGGAGCTCTCTGTGGACGACAGCCTGAGCCTAGCTCTGTCCCCGCTCTACCAGCGCAGCGGGAGATGGAGGTCGCTGGACGAGGGAGATATCTGCCAGGAGATCCTGAGTGAGAGTTATTTTTATTTGTTTTAACCTTCTGTAATACCTGATTCCATAAGCACAGGCAAACACTATGATTGTGGGGCTGATCCTGGCACAGGGGACGATGTTTGAACTTATCAGGGGACGGATCGGGGACAGCAGCAGGTTGTGCTGCTGCTGTGAAGCAAGGCGGTCGTGGCTAACTCTCCAGCCCTGTCACAGGATCCAAAAGGGCGTCCAGAGAACCAGGAGAGTTCGAGGAACCCAGCGAGAGCATGGATCCCAGAGATGCAATGGCCGGCATGACAGAGGAGCAGAAGAAGTTTCTGAGCTGGTATTATCGCACGGAGGACCGTGAGTAATGCTATTGTTGCTGTGGTTTTATGTACTCAGTTGTACTGAATGTGCTGGTTATTCAAATTGAGTTGAATTTAGTTGAGTCAAACTCATTTCAGGTTATCAGCAGATCTCCCATATCAAGTTTATAGGCCTGATAGATGTTTAACTTTGAGTCTTGTGAAATGCAGATGCAAAAAAACGAATAAAGATTGTAGTGTGAATGTTCGTGTACGTTACTGCTATGTACTGTACTCTTCTGATGCATGAAGTCGACCATGGCTTCCGAAAGGGGGCATTGCTGATCTACAGTATTAAGAAGTCCAAGTTTAAACCATAAAAGGAACTTAGATCTCTGCGCGTCAATAAACCTTACCCATGCCATCTGTAAAGAGGTGCTTACGGTTACAATTTACCCAGCTTCAAATGCTGTCTTTGATCAGCTCGGTGTGCTGAAACGTTGGCCAGCCTCACTATAGTGCCAGAAGATTTACTGCACATGTAATATGAATTCTAACATTGTGTTCTCTTCCCAATGCTAGCCACCATATGGAAGTTTGTAATGCTGGGACTTTCCTTTGTCTCCCTGCTTGTGGGCTTTTTGCTTCTGGGAATGGGTTCCATGGCCAACAAGTATGTACCACCTTTCAAAACAAACTGTAAAACAAGTTGTA
>NC_079425.1:4939282-4944282 GCF_026213295.1 Gadus chalcogrammus
TCATACTCTGCTACAACTGTACCACACGTCTGCCTAGAATAGACGCCTCTATTCCTGTGTGTTTGGATGAACAAATGCAAACAGAGTCCGCATCGTCCAGTGCATCTGCCCTGGATCGAGCCCGCCTCACAGCTGCTACCCGATAGCGCCCCCATGCAGGGTATCCGTTCTACCAAGGCGATGCGTGTGTTCCTGTGTCTCCCGTAGGCAGCTCATGTCCCGGTCGGCGATGAAGATCCCCGCCGGTGAGGAGACGGAAGCGGGCAGCTGCCTCCGTCCGGGGGGCGGGAGCCCGGAGCCGCAGCTGTGGAATCAAGGCTCGCAGGGGCGCGGCGACAGCCTGGCGGTGACGGTGGGCGGCCGGGTGTTCGTGGTGGACAAAGCCCTCCTCATGGACCACTGCGAGTACTTCCAGGCGCTGTACCAGTCGGGCATGAGGGAGTGCCTGCAGACGGAGCTCCACCTGCGGGGGCTGGGCGCGGCCGGCTTCGTGGCCATGCTGGGCGTTCTCCACGGCGAGCGGCCCGCGCTGGGCGCCAACGAGCTGGTGGAGGCCATCGAGGTGGCCGCCTTCCTCCAGGTGCGCGCCCTCACCGGCTACCTGGTGGACCTGATCGACTCCGACAACTGCCTGCTCATGTGCCACACGGCCTTCGGCTACGGCGTGCGGGAGCTGGCCCACCGCGCCGCCCTGTTCATCCGGGACATGCGCTCCGAGCTGAGGGAGGAGCTGTGGTCGCTGCCCGCCGAGCTGGTGGAGTACATCGACTCGCTGGCGCCCTGCAACTACATGGCGGTGTGCAGCCACGCGCCGTCCCCGGAGCTGCTGCAGGACATCCAGAGGACGGTGTGCTACCTGGACGAGGACAGCCGGGACTGGAGGGTGCTCACCCACCTGCCCAAGGAGAGCAGCACCACCCAGGCCGGGCTGGCCGTCCTCGACAACAAGCTGTACATCGTCGGCGGGGTCCACGACGTCAGCAAGAAGGTGATGGACTGTGGGTTCTGCTACAGCCCCGTCACCGACACCTGGTCCACCGTGCCAAGCCCCAAGCAGCCCCGCTACAACTTCACCCTCATTGGCCACGAGGGCTGTCTGTACGCGGTGGGCGGGGAGTACAACCGGAAGGCCATCTCATCCGTGGAGAAGTTCAAGGTGTCCCACGGGGCCTGGAGCTTCGCCTCTCAGCTGCCCTGCCCCGCGGCGTCTGTGGCCTCGGCCAAAGCCAGGAGCCGGATCTTCGTGTGCCTCTGGAAGGCCAAGGGCGCCACGGATATCCACGAGTACGTGCCCCAGGAGGACCGCTGGCTGCTTGTCACCACGCTGGTCAGGAAGCAGAGCTACGGCCTGTGCATGGTGGCGCACCGGGACAACCTGTACGTGATGCGCAACGGGCCGTGCGACGACTTCCTGATGTGCGTGATGGATCAGTACAACCTGACGTCGGGCCAGTGGAGCGCGGTGAAGGGACAGTACGGCAACAGCAAAGGGTCACTGTTAACGGCCACCGTGAGGGGGGATTCCGTGTTCACGCTGAACCGAACGGTGACCACAGAGTACGCCATAGAGGACTCCCGCTGGAGAACCAAGAGGGACATGAAGGGCTTCGGCAGGATCGGATCCATCTATACGTTTCTCTTGAGGATCCCTAAAGACGCCGCGCAGCTCAAAGAGAGTTCGAGAGCTGACAGTCCCGGTCAACATTATGGACTCCTCGTCAGGGACCCGAGTTCATCAGCTCGATGTCTGAACGATCGGTAGATCTGTTCAACCAGTTGAGTTGGTTTGTGGTGATGAATTAACTATTTACTACTTTTTATTGTTTAGTCATTTAGCAGGCTTTCTTTATTTCCATGTGACCCACGCATTGCATTTAGGAGCCTGTAGGGGAGAGATTAAGGGTATACTTTGTACAATAGGCTTCATCATTTTGATACGTTTATTTTTAGATCAATAGACCAGCAGCTGCTGCATTTTTTTTTTTTTCTCTTTGCTGCTGTTGTCATCACTGTAGTGCTCACGGGCAGTTTGTATTCTTTGCAGTATTCTGTTCAAGGAGGAAAGTATTCAAAAACAACAAGTTTATGAAGTAAACAACAGCACAGTTTATTATGGGACTTATAAAATATTCTAATGAGTATTAATTTATTGAATTGTATGGGGTAACTATTTATTGATATTGTCAAATCAAATACAAAAACACCACTTGTAAAAAAAAAAACACCATGCATGCATCACAAATCCAGATAAATTAAATACAGAATTCCACTTACAGCAACATAATGAAACACATTTTATATACAAGTCAATACAACACCTGTGGCAGCGTGGACAACCCAATGGCATCACATTTCTGAGGGGGTTTCCCAGAACATTAAACACGTGCTCTTTCTTACCGAAGGCCACTGTATCTGCACCCTTGGTCCAGTCTGACCATTGGGCTGACTAACAGAAGCTACTTCCTTCCATGTCAATAAAAGACAAGATAACTGTGTGTGTGTGGATTATGGCTGGTTTGATCAGCCTCACCCGGCCCGAGTCAGACTGATTGGACTGAGGCTGCAACCAGCCATCTCGACACACACTGGGGTGTGGAGATGTTAACCATCAAACATTTTCAATAAACCAGCTTTCTAACACCACTACCCTGCGTCCTTTAAATTGAGGATCCCAAATGAAGTCACCTAAGTGGCGTGCAGTAACAGACTTTGCTACAACAAAGATTAAAGTACGGTAAACTGTGTGTCACGCCACGTGCGTCATCAGTTCCTCCAAGGCCCGCTCGCGATGGTTGCCGTGGACCAGCAGAACCTCCTTGATGACGCTCTGCTGGAAGCCCATCTCGTTGAACTGGTTCAGGAGATTCAGAAACTCTTCCGCCTGTGGAAATGCATCAGAGACATTTTGTTGGTCTTTCTCGAGTCTTTTTCCCGTTGAAAAGGCCCCCGCACCACCGGGTATGAAGTTGATTAGAGGCATTGCCATCCAGAATTGACTCTCATCCATGCATCTTGGGGACATCACACTTCCACGTGTGATGTCCCTCAAGGGCTGATTTTCTGATGGTTAATCCGCATCACGCATGGCGTGCAGCACTTTAATAATATAATTTATCTTGAGAGAAGCAGCCTTTATTACCTTTGTCTCAGAGTTGGAAAACATCTCCAGGGCTTCCTCTACTTGGGCTTTGTCGTAGCCCAGCTCACAGAGATGTTCATAAGCCCCCAGGTAGCTGAAAATCTGCACAAATGAAATTCAAATGTTCTTTAGGATGCTAAGTGGTACGATCATGAAAACGAAAAAAAAATGGAAAATATGGCAAAGACTTTGACATATACCTACCAAGTTTAGCTGATACCTTGTCAGTGAGCAATATCTTTTAAAAACAATCATTTTTTTATATTTACATTCTTACTATTCATTGGGGAATCTAGAAGGTGGGGGGGGGGGGGGGGGAGCTGTGGTGAGGGTGGATGGCAAGGCTAAAGGGAACACTAGATCCTTCCAGGAGCAGTAGGCAGGCCGGCTAAAACCATTAAAGGCTTGGCGGGGTTGCAAGAAATAGACAATGGTTCATGACTACGTCGTTCACCGGCCTCGTGTTCGTTTTATAACACCAACGTGTAAGAACCACAACAATGGTTTATCTCTATCAGAGCCAGACAACCAAGAACAACCGCCCGTTACCTCTGTGTGTCAAATCGTAAAGAGCTTCTTCTCAACCCATCTTTCCCCTTCTTTCTAATAATAGAGGCGGGATTGTGAGTCCCCAGCAGAGTTAATGTCCCATGAGAAAAAGCATGAAACCTCAGGATTTAACATCTGTTCCACATCGGTGATGTGTTTTCATTCGTTCAGTCTACCAAGGTCCGATTTTAAAAACTGAACCCAAACTTTAATAAGAATGGTATTTTGGTTTACAACTCATTTTGAGAGTTGTGTCTGTCTTCATTGCACTCTGTGAGTGCACTTCTTATCTTCTTATCGAACTACCCACCATCGACGACGGGTAAACTCTAAAAGAGTGATCAAACACCTGAATAAAACAGGTGTAGCCCCGTTTCAGAGGAAAAGTAATCACAGGCTTAAGTGAGGGGTCGTGGCCTTCATGCCCAATAACAACTGGTGCTGTGTAAGCTGTAGTGGAAGCTTTCCCTGAGGTTAGCAAGCAGTGTCTGGTTGTCCTGTAAATAACCACTAGTGACGAGTGCTAAGGGATGACAACACACAACACTGACACTTACACTCACTCAGTCACTCTCACTCCGTCACACTCACTCACTCCCATGCAGGAAGGGTCTACTGTGCATGTTATGGGGCGTCCTGTGTCTTGTTTCCTGACCTGGTCGGGGGCGAGCTGACCGGTCTTCTGCAGGGCGATGAAGGCGGTGTGAAGGGGGTACCCGCGGTCTGTGATGGCCCGGAGCAGCCCTCTCTCCTCGGGGCTCAGAGCGGACAGCAGCTCCACCCAGGGGGTCTTATTCGGCGGGAGAGAAGAGTCAGCGAATGAAACACAGAAATGTGATCGTCGAGGTTTCCGTTTAGTCTCTTCGTACACACGTTTCAACTGATTTTAATTGATTAAATGTTAACTGTTGTCATCAGCCCCATTGCTATAGGTTAGTAGGGGCCTACTCTACCTACCAGTAGGTTAAGAAGGCCATGGTCAAAACAGTAGACTATACAACATGTGTGGCATCAAGATGATGCAATTATTTGATTTCATTTTGATTCGTCATACATCAGGCTTAGTGAACCCATGTAATTTGAATGCAAAAAAGGCAAACAGAAACAAGTATATCGCAAAGACAATGCATCACTATCATTTAAAATGAAACAGCATACGGCAGAGAGTAATGCATTGGTAATGGATTAAAAAAAAAAAAAAAGACCTTAAATCAGATCTGGGGTGGTGTGCGATGGAGAGGCTAGTCCAAGACAGACAACAATAAAACCTGGTAAAACTGTACACCTCAAACAAGAAAGTTGCACTCACCCA
>NC_079425.1:4949282-4966782 GCF_026213295.1 Gadus chalcogrammus
ACACATTAGTGTTTAGTAGAATTCTACTAAACACATTAGTGTTTAGTAGTTAGACACAGGTTGTTGCAGGTGTGTGGTGTAGGATACACCCGTTTTAGAACCAATGCTGTTGGATTAGGGTGTAAAGAGAAAGGTAACCATGGGGACAGTGAGCAGGAAATGGTTAATCCTGCCATAGTGCACAGGTTGTTTACTACTCTATATATAGGCTACCTGAGCGTAAGAGTATATAAATATAGCACGGCTCTCGTAATTTGAATTCCACAAAGTCAAAGGTTTTTAATCAAAAGATACAGTATACATTGTCCTGTTTTTCCAAACGCTTATGGTTCTAACCTCCTAAAACACATTTTTTGATGGAACATTTCTGAACATTTGGGATTGTGAATTAATTCAACAAAGCCTTAACCACATTTATCTTTGTATATCCCAACAAAATGTGTGTCCATTATTCTCAGAATCACATGATGAAAAAATAAAAAAAAGCTTTCTCATCACACATTATATTCATCGGCATCAAAACACTATAAAACGTTTTGCTCCAAAATAATTGTCCTCAATTTTATGTTTCATCAAGGGTAAAAACAGCCACCAGCATAACCTAGACACTTAACAGTTTGCCACTTTCCATCTCATTTAGTTCAGTTCAAGTTCAGGGGCAAATGCACAAGATGGTTCCCTTCCAGGCCACCATAGCAGTCATGTAAACCTCAGGGCTGTATTCTCCACCTGAGTGTGTGTCTGTTTGACTCAAGGTAAGCCAGTGGACTGGGCTGTCAAGCCATGGCTGAGGCCCAGGCGTTGTCTGAGGGGGGCTCGGGCAGCACCCAGCCCTGGGGAACTGGGGAGCTCTCAGCCTGACCAGCGGGCACCAGAAACATGTCCCACTCCCTCCTGGCAGAGGAGAGAGAAGGAGGATTATTAAAGTAGAAGTGGTAGCAGTAGTAGTAGAAGAAGTCGTAGTAGTAGAAGTACTTTAGTAGTAAAGAAGTAGTGACAGGTAAAGTATTTTATAAAGTCACAATGAAGAAGTTGTCAAAATACAATGAAAAGTAGTTGAATTAGTTTGAGTTGTGATTTCGATATCCACCAGCAGAGGGCGTGCACACCTTATCTGCACCAGAGCCCGCAGCGACCGTTCGGCTTGGGTGTAGTACTCTCTGAAGGGCTGCTGCCGTGGGTCGGCCGGCACCTCGTCTACAGAAGGACAGAACCAGGAACCACTTCAGTCAAAGTATGTTGTAAATAACATTGAGTGCACAAAACATACCGAGTACTGGTAAAAACACTATCGGCAAGGTTGTAGACACTTCTGCCCCAAAGTATCTCACAATGTGGTGAGCGTATACAATCTTAACATGGGTGAGGGTCTAACCTGTGGCAGTGAAAAGGCAATGTTCTATAAATAAAGTTAAGCCTTTTAAACAGTTGTTTTGTAAATGTAACAGCTGTGAGTGGTCTGTTTACATTTACATTTAGCAGATGCTTTATCCAAAGTGACTTACAGTAAATATGTCAGAAAACATTTGTTTTTGGTATATTAAGGATGTTCACAGAAACAAGTGCCAAGCACTTACAATTACTAGGTTAACCCATTCGCCGTTTACAACAGAGATAGCTAGGATAAGGCGCCACACGATCCTAAGTACTATTTTTAAGTGCCAGGGCGTGCAACATACAATAAGCGCGCACATCAAGCGCCATCTGTCGCAGGGTACACCCGTCTCTCTTACCTCCGAAGAGCATGACGGCCACCTCCCGTTTCTTCTGCAGCTGTCTCTCCCTCTCCTTCCGCTGTCGCTCCTCCAGGTCGCGCTGCCGCTCCTCCTCCTGCTCGCCCTCCAGCATGACGCGCAAAGCCTTCTCCTCCGCCCCGTACACCGCCGTCCGCGTGCGGATCAGCGCGCGCAGCCGCTCCAGCCGGCCGCCGAACCCCTGCTCCGAGTCGGCGTCCGGGGAGATGCCTGGCGTCGGGGGGAGAGGAGGAAGTGCAATGAGGTCAGGTTCAGGGAAACATTGACTTTACCGGATCGTTGCTATTTGTGTTTAGTATTTGAACATTACATTACAGGTCATTCTATTTGAATTAAAAAAAAGAAAAAAAAAAAGTAGTCAATCTTACAGAGTTGACTTTACATATGCATCAAATTGTGCAATTTGAATTCCAGGATTAATCACTATTTTTGAACTTCCTTAACTGTGGTTCCCGTTTTTGATCTGTGCATTTAATTCAGTTGAGTGATCGAGTTGCACAGGTTACAGCTTGCCTTTTCGTAACGACATATGGTATGTTATTTTAATATGCACCAAGAGGGCAGTAATATATGGTCTTATTTTTTTTTTTCCGGCTAGGAGTCAGACCATAAACCCTAGACCTTAGGGTTGAGGAAGCCCCTACACCTTAGTATTGGGGTAGCCCCTACAGCTTAGTGTTGGGGTAACCCCTACTGCAGGTTTGGAGGGCTTCTTACCCTTCCTGGATGCTGCCTCCTTCCTCAGCTTCCTCAGCTTCTCCAGGGAGCGAAGGATGTCCTGCATCCTCTTCACGTCCGCCTGCTTCCTCCTCACCTCACACAGAACAGAGTCCGCGGCGAGCTTCAACTCTCGCTCCTGGTGGAACATAAAGGAAAAACAAACAAGACTGAATAGGTTTGAATTTGTGCCACGCAAGCAGAATGGACAAATAGTTTTATATAATAAAAATTAGAGCCCGACCGATACGTCGGCGGGCCGATATTAGCCCTTTTCCAAACTATCGGTATCGGGCGATTAATTCATATTTAAAAAAATATATAGATTTTTTTTCGGTTATTGTGTATTGTTCATACATTTTATTGTATTGTTTATTGTAAATACATTTTATTTATCAGAACTTTAATAAAATTTGATTTAAACTTTTCTGTTGTGACAATAAAACATTAAAATAAAGTTTACTTTTAAACTGCATTACCTTATTATTTTAGTGAGGACTCATAATTAACTACAAATAACCAATGTTAGGGAAATCTATGATTTCTTACGCGTTTCAGGAATTTCTTTTTAAAATATATATCGGCAGATATATCGGAATATCGGATTTTTAAATCACCAAATACTTGTATCGGTATCGGCCTTAAAAATCCTTTATCGGTCAGGCTCTAATAAAAATAAATGATGAACCAATTGCAGTGCAGTACAGACTAGACATGCCTACGGCTGCTTGGTACGATGAAGTCAATTAGCAGACACTTTAATCCAAAGTGACCAACATTGATTGATACATGTCATTAAAGAGCTGGTAGGGGCATGGTTAGGCTGTGGACATGGAGGAACGCATCCAGAAATTATGCGTTTAGGAGTCGAGCCCCTTAGCAACTGACTACACTCTCCTGTCCACATAGAACTCAAACTCACCTTCTTTTTCTCCTCCACTGCCTGAATCCGTTTCATCCTCCATTTGTCGATGGCCGCTTCCTTATCCGCAAACCGGTCCTGTGCCAGCTCTTCCCTCTTCACCTGCTTTCGCCTCCTCAACCGGGCTCTTCTCTTACTGATCTGTAAAAGTTTGCTTTTCAGCCCCTCTAGATGGTCACCGCCCTTCAGGGATTCCAGTGTCTCTTGGAGCTCCTTCTTCGTGTCTTGCGCCTGCAGGTAAACATCCGCCCAACCACTGTCGTCCTCCAGGTTTTGCTTCAGCGTGTTGCAAGCGAGTGAAAGCTTTGACACGAGCTTTAGAGCGCCGTAGAGGTCCTCTCGAAACCGCAAGGGGGACGGCTTGGAGGCAGTCTGCTCGAAGTCTGGGGTCTTTTTGGCAGCCTTCCTTCTTCTCTGTACGAACTGCCGGATCCACTGCTCATCTTGTCTCCTCTGAATGACACTCTCATCCAGAGGTGTTCTACTGAGCGCTTGTCCTGGTTCCTTGCTCTGAGCTGCAGCTAAGGTCTGGTAGCTACGAACAGGTGCACTGTGTATTTCTGACAGATCCCTATATTCCTGTTGTTGATGCTGATATGTAAAACCCGGTGGTTCAGACTCTCCAAACGTTGAATAAGCGTGCTGATTACCTTGCCTGGGGTTACGGTTCGTTGTTGGGTGATGACCGTACATTTGACTATTTGAAGGCCCCGGGTTGTCGTGTCTGTCACCAACCATTGGATTAAACGGACCACTGGGTTCCCTGAGAGCTCCCTGGCCAGAGGTGAGTGAAGGCGGATACTGGCTGGGTGGACAGTTGAATGGCGGTGGTGGAAGCGAGGGATTGAATCCATAGCCCTGATCCCCATAGGCTCCATACCCCTCCATCCTGGGTGCGGGAGGCGGAGGCACATTGGGTGGGAATCCATAAGGATAGCCGCCATATCCTGGATGATTAGGCGGTCCCGGGTGGCCTGACCAGAAGGGACCCGCATTGACATCGTTGGGTGGTGGGTCCTGGGACGACCAGGACCAGGGTGGGTTTGAATGGTTGCCCGACATGTTAGAGCAGCCGGACTATGAGGTGTGTATATAGTTCCCTTTGCGGTCTCCTACCTCCGCTGGTATAAAACACGTCTGGGTCGAAACATACTGAACTGTATGAAGGTTTACAACGAGTGTTTATGTCTCCCTTAACATCCCGTAGGTTATAACTCACACGTGTGGAGTATGTGAGGAAGAAATGCGTAAAATAAAAATAAACAATCGTTTACAATCACTTTGAAACTGGACGCCATGTTGCTGTGACTCTTCTTTACGGGTTATTTGTGGTTGTGAATTACACAGAAGGAGGGTCTACTGCCCCCTCCTGTCGAGAGGAGATATAGCAGCTCCAATAGCCATGTACAGAATGAATCAAAGTGTTATATTTTTCTTTAAATAGTCGATTGTAAAATCGTCTTTCCAATGGACATTGGGCATAAATTATACTTCCTCTTTTTTTTTTTTTAATAAAAATTGATATTTCCCTCAGTATTTCCTTTGTGAAATATTACTGTTACATTTGGTCATTGACGTTATTTTGAATATAAATATAACACGTACCTCCATTCCTTAACACATTTGTGTAACGCAAAGATAATGGGTGTAAATAAAAGGATTTACATAATCAAAACATACACGATATGCGCAGACAATCCGCAACACACACGCAAATCAAAAGAAACACGCATGCGCACATACCGTATGTTGTTCTCCTATGCGGAAGTCAACGATCTGTCATATGACCTGAGCCTGGAGAACAAGAGCGATGCCGCACGTTAATGGATAAAAGTACGAGATACGTCGAATGACATCCACAACGAGAAAGGTACTATCCGCCGTTTGGCTTCATGCTAGGGTTGTGAGTACGAATCCTCAGCTGCGATTCTCTGCGCACACATCAGCCAAGTCACGAGTGGTCGAGTGCAACCTCATCCAACTACACCTAAACTATTTGTATTATCTTAACCAACCTAACCACCTAACAATAAAATCAATGTGTTATTAACCAACCTGACTACCTAAAACTAGTCGATCGAGTCATCTAGAGGTGACATGTGACTGGTTATCTAAATACAATCACATGTTGTTACGGGCGCATGTAATGAACTCCGCTCCATATGATGGACAAGTTTGAATGTCAAATATAAAACAAAGGTGACTCAGATGCAGTAAACCAAGAGCCACGGTTGACAGGGCTTTAAACATAATGCCTTCTCACTGATCTGTTGCAGGAATGGAGGAGATAAAAGTGTCTCCCGACTACAACTGGTTCAGGAGTACAGTGCCATTGAAAAGAGTGAGTATGTGTTGAAATAAGGCCCTAATCTGTCTCTGGTATGAAGCGATCATCCGAGCCCTGTGAAGCCTCATCACGGGATCCATGTCAAGCTCAGTATTGTAGTTTACGGTATTTTATCCTACATTAACTCTATATGAAGCGAAAGCTCTGTACAGGAGGATCCGATATTAACTCTATATGCAGCTTCTACACATGATCCACAAATTAATAACAGTAGGTCGTCTTGAAGCCCTTTAGTTAACCATTATCCACAATTTAAACAGTGAACAGACCGAAATTGTGCGGTGGCTAGGATAGACTTCACCTGTTTTGCTTCCTCACATTGTATCTAATAAGCTACCGTTCCCCTTTCAGTAATATTGATTTAATTATCACACGGTATGCTGTTACTAGATCCCTTTTTTAACTATTTGAATGACCATTGTCCACTTCTGCTTTTTTATTTTGCTATTTATTTAAAGCCTCAACACAGGTGGTTGCAACTGATGAAAACCTCACCCAGCGTCTGCTATTGCACTGATTAACTTTTTTATGGCCATCTCTTTGTGTGTAAATATTTATTTATTTGTTTATTTAAAAGGGGCAATGCACGTCAATTGACTATTTGGTTTGCACTCAAAATGTAAATGTGCCAGAGTTAGCAAAAAAGCTAATTTTCATCTGTAAAGGGAGCAAACCTAAATTCAAATGTATTAAAATGTAATATTCTGTAACCCAATATGGAAATGGAGGTGCTGCAGCATCAAGTCAAATAAGAAAAGATAAAAACAAACGCATGAAATGTCAGACTTTCTGAACACGGTTGCTTTTGTCTTCCAGATAATAGTCGACGACGACGACAGCAAGGTGTGGTCGCTGTACGATGCCGGGCCCAAGAGCATCCGGTGCCCCATCATCTTCCTGCCCCCGGTCAGTGGCACTGCAGAGGTGTTCTTCCAGCAGGTCCTGGCTCTGACCGGCTGGGGCTACAGAGTCATCTCGGTGAGAGCCTTATTCCTCCACCGCATCGTCATCCATCACGTCCAACTTCTAATCACATCTAGGAGGCCCTCTGGACACCACAACGTGAAGAATAACAAATGTAGCACTTTACTGCCTCAGGGCTTTTCTGCAAGACAAATCTGTGTCTGTGTGTGTGTGTGTGTGTGTGTGTGTGTGTGTGTGTGTGTGTGTGTGTGTGTGTGTGTGTGTGTGTGTGTGTGTGTGTGTGTGTGTGTGTGTGTGTGTGTGTGTGTGTGTGACCTTAGTTGCAGTATCCTGTATACTGGGATCTCTTGGAGTTCTGCGATGGATTCCGGAAGCTTCTTGATCACTTGCAGTTGGATAAGGTAAATGGAGTCTGTTTTGGACAGAAACCCGTTTGGTGTACCAGGTTGGACTGTTGGCTTCCATGGATACATGGATACATCCAATGCATTTGATTCAGCATTTGGGCTGCGCTGCAGATGAATGACGGGCGTTTGGTTTGATGCAAATCATGTTTGCTTCATAGACTTCCCCAATAGCCCAAAGTCACCACAGGCATGTGATGTAACTTGGCGCAACGGAAACCCTAGTACATGCTTCGAGCTTGCTTGTTATGTAATCAGATACCAAATCTGTCATTTTCTATGGCATTCATGAAACCATAGAAAGTTGTATTGGTCTGCGATGTGAAATGGCTTTTTAAATGCACTGTTCAACTGCCTTTTTAGGAAAATTAATGCTTTCTTAATCTTACAAGTTATTACCGTATAGTAAGTTAACTCTTTACACCTTGTTTTCAAAAGGTCTATGCAATACATTTTTACATTTGTTTGTTTTTATTTTTCGGTTTGAAGGTTCATTTGTGTGGGGCTTCGTTGGGGGGGTTCCTGGCCCAGAAGTTCGCAGAGTGTACGTACAAGTCCCCAAGGGTGCACTCTCTAATACTGTGCAACTCCTTCAGCGACACCTCAATTTTTAACCAGACCTGGGCGGCAAACAGGTGATTTATCTCCATGTATCTTGTGTTTCTACCGTCGTTTCTCCTCTGCAGTGTCGGCCCTATTATTAAATTATGCTTTACTCCGCAGCTTTTGGTTGATGCCAGCCTTTATGCTTAAGAAGATTGTTTTGGGGAACTTTTCCAAAGGACCTGTCGACCCCAAAATGGCAGACGCGATCGACTTCATGGTTGACCGGGTAAGCCTTTAGAAAGGGATGCTTCCTTTTTGTGAACATATCAATAGAAATCTAATGCTTCAAGGCATCTCAAAACTATTTTGTGTGAGCACTTACACATACCTGCATTTTATGTTTATGTTTATTTGAACATCATCGATTGTTTAAAATTGGGAAACCTCAGACTAATTTACTCTCTGTGTAATCGTACAGTTGTTTCAAGTCTTATCGATTTTTGTTGTAGACATACATATATTAATGGCAAGCTACAAAGTAAATTAGAAGACTTGTCTAGATCTTGGAAGGTAGCATTACTATTTGTGTAGCCTGTGGTCGGGGATCCTAACTCTTTTTAGCTGAGCGATATATAATCGCTCTGGATTATATTCTGGTATCTTCTCTCCTCCTCCCACCTGGTTAGCTGGAGAGTCTGAACCAAAGTGACCTAGCCTCCCGGCTCACGCTCAACTGTCAGAACTCCTACGTGGAACCACACAAGATAAAGGACGTGGTGGTGACCATCATTGATGTGAGCTTCACAAACCATGTCTTTCAGCGAGTCATTTGAACATGCACACTCCACAATGCAGTTCAAACTAACGTTCTGATCTTTGTTTTGATGCGCAGGTGTTTGATCACAGTGCCCTCTCTCTGGAGGCCAAGGAGGAGATGTATAAACTGTACCCCAACGCCAGGCGAGCTCATCTCAAAACAGGCGGGAACTTCCCTTACCTCTGCCGGAGTGCGGAGGTCAACCTGTACATCCAGGTAAGCACTTCTCCAGTGTGAGTGACTTTCAATGTCTTGGGTAGAAAATACACTGGTTATTAAGTAAGCGTGAAACTTGTCCTGGTTTAGGGTTATTTGAAATTACTATTTACTAAGGTCATTTAGAGCATTGTCACCTGTAGTCACTGAGTTAACTGCAAGTGGTAGGCTTGATTTTGATTCCTGAAATTTTAATTTACAATAATAGAAAAATAGTATTTATCATTGAAAATAAATCATAATTTTCGCTTTGTGCATTCAATACGTTTTTCATTACGTTTTGTTATGTTTAAGAATGATGCTTGTTTGCGTTTGCTAAATAACGAACCAGGAGGTCAAGCAGCATCAAGCGCTGGAACCCATTGGTCAGCCACAGCATGTGTGTTTACCTATTTTAACCCTTTCACATATGAGGTTTTTCCGTGAAAGGTTTTAATGGGCATTAAGTGCCTCCTGACCTAAGGTCAACGGTTGGGAACCACTGACCAAGAGAACTTTAAAAGGCCTTTCTTTCCCCAGGGACTAGTTTCACGGGGGTTCTAACCCAGAACCATTCAGCTGGGGTCAACACACCCTAACTCCTCGGCTCGTCCGCCCCTTTAACCCGGTTCTGTTATGTGGCCGTGTTTACCTTTTTACAGATCCACTTGCGCCAGTTCCACGGAACGAGGTACGCTGCCATCAACCCCTCCATGGTCAGCGCCGAGGAGCTCGAGGTGCAGAAGACTCAGCTGACGGAGGACAGAGACCTGGCCGACAGCCAATGAGAGACTACCTTGTTCTGCTGGCACCCGCCAGTGTGTGTGTCGGTGTGTGTGTGTGTCGGTGTGTGTGTGTGTGCGTATGGAGAAATCATGGAAAGGAAGCTGAAGCTTATCAACCTTGAGCTTGCTGATTGCTTCATGCTTCCTTCTCCAGCACCTTCTTTTGAACAGACTTCCTTTAGCATCGCAATTTTCTTTCTTCCGAGGCTGAATAATCAATATACAGATTTAATTGATTATATTTGTACCACAAAAAAAACGACAGTATTTTGATAATCGCCTATTGTATATACCGAGAAAGCTCTGAGGCGGCTTCATCTTAAGATTGCTGTATGATTCCATGTCATGAGTTTTTTTGCCTTATGTGAAATTATTTGGACGAGTCATGATGACCTTGCACTTTTAATTTTTGGGTTACCACTGCCAACAGTTAACTAGTAGAATGTGAGAAAAATGTGTGTGCGGGTTATACTGAAACAAGCATTGGATAGGTATTCGCTAGAGTTGAACCACATTGTCATCCCTCTAATTTGGAGTAAATGCATTGAATACTTGGTGTGTCCGATGTGTTGTGCAGTCATTTAAAGTATGAGTGACTGAGTAGGTCTACGTTTTAAAACACTGTGACATTCTATCTTGGGGGGAATTAGTACTTTTACTACGGAACATTTCAAACTACTTTCTACCCTTACTCTATTTTGTAAATAAAATAATAAATACGGAAAACTAGTCGAATGTAGATATTCTTTTAAATATAATGGTTCATTAATTAGAGCCTGAAAATCAAAGGACCAATGTGTGAGGATAAACAAAATAGGAATGGTCAAATCATGTTGATGGCTGTGCTCAAACTAAGAAAATGTGTAGGGCTTGTACATTGTAATGTCAGATTGCAACGTCTTCCGCAATTTTGGGAGTGTAGGGGAATGTTGGTAATTATAGTAATGGTTCTTTGCTCTTTGTTTGGTTAATTATTCGTGAAATTATATGCCATTGTGGGAAGACACAGCCACAGATATTCTATTTGTAAAATGTGGCAATACGTTTTTCATTATCCTAGGTTACTGAATATTTATGTTTATTTCGGATTCTACAGAACTACAACTCTCTTGAGTCCTCTCAATATCGTTGAGTATCGCCAACAGTTGGTCCCATGATGCTTTCTGATGTACAAGCCCTATTGTAGATTAAAGTACGAAAAAAAAACGATTTTGATGTCTTTGTTAGGAAAACAGTTCCCAACTCGACAAGTATATTAATACATCATTTATTGGATTTACGTGACATTTTAGAAAGAAGGTTACACTAATAACACTTAAAATATGACAGCATTTATCACCTTAGTGCTAAGAGGTGCCATAATAACATTAAATCGGTACAGCAGTCTTCATCAGCAAGGCTTGACCTAGCCGCAGTTTTACATCCGAGGGATTTTCCTCAAGACCTTGTATTGCATTTCTGAGAAGGACATCTCAATTTGGGGTACAGTGCAGTGGCTTCAGTCACATCGAAACCATTGTTCAATCTCACCGCGGCACTCCTTCTGTGGTATTGAACACACCCGATACATGCAATGCAAGAGCACTGCAAAATGCATGCGTTGGTCGAACATTAAACACAACAGTAGACCAGCAGGTGGGGAGGAGTTCTTTAGAGGAGGATACCGTGTTCCTTGATCTTACTTTGTGCCGTGATGCTTCACATTAAGCAACATATTCTGGGATGGATGATGTCATCGTTCGCCTTTTGGCGGATGCTTTCTGCAAGATTATGAGAGGGGGGGGGGGGGAATGTTTACTTTCAATACAGTTACCCCTTAATCACAATAACAAAAGTGATACACATGCCCACGCCACAAAAACTATTTTAAGTCAATTTAAGTAAACCTTATATTTACAGTCTCAAAGGGCTCACAGGCAAACATTCCACACCATCATTTGAAATGATGAAAAGGCAATCATAAAAGCTTTAATTATTCTAATCCTTAAAACCCAAATCAAGTGTTTCTACAATCATCACACCCAGACCTAACGGTGGCAGGAGTCTCAGTGGAGGTGTTTTGAAGAGCTCACCTGCCAGATCTGTGCGTGAGATCTCCACCAGCCCCTCGTACAGGCCTTTCACTGGGTTGTCTCCGGCCTGCACTGCCCCATGCAGCCAGATCAGCAGCATCCGATGACCGTGCTCCTTGAAGCTCTTGGAACCTTGAAGTAGAGATAACATGCAAACGCACGTTAAAACACTGAAGTTTGAGGAATGGGGCCATTTTTATGAAATGTACTTGGAAAGGTCCTTGAGTTAAGGCTGTTTATGGTCTGGATTTGATGCTGGCGCTGTCTAGATTCAAAGCTCTACATGAGGTCTTCATGAGCTGTGGTCTTCACCAGGTTGTGTTCTTCATGAGGCTGTGTTCTTCATGGGACTGTGTTCTTCTTTGTAACCCATTCTGGATTCGTGGCTAAGCTATAGCAGTGGTCCACCTGCCGTTACCTTTTTAAATATCGGTGAAAAAAAACAGGGCCCAGGCGGTCGAAGCCTGCGGTCCATTTGCTCTTAGGATTTATTAACAAGTTTCTATTTGGTTTCCTTAGTTACGCCCCAGGGTTAATTATTGGATTTCTAAGTCAATAGTTTTGCAATGAATGTCGGGACTGGGGTGCCAGTCCAGTGCGCTAATACTAACCAAACACTAACCAAACACTAACCAAACACCGTTCCACCTGCTTTACCATTGAACCAAATCATAGGAGCCCATTCCAGAGAACAACAAGCATTCTTCTCCACATTATATCATACCGTTCGCTCATGGTTTGGAGTGAAACTACAAACAATGATCATCCCTCCCCATAGTTTATGTTTATAGTATTTCTCAATATCCTGTACAGTTGTATATTGTATTTATTCTTTTGTCCTCGTTATAACAAATTGTTATATTAACATTATGTGCAAAATATACCGAGCACTTATGGTCAGCTGATGCAAGAAAGTGTGCTCACCTGTCCACTGTTGCTCTATAGCACGCATGTGGTCGCTGGTGAAGCCCCAGTGCTGGCCCAGGAGCTTCCACTCGCCCCGGCAGAGGTGCTTGGTGGCCAGGCTCCACAGGACGGACCGCAGGTGCTGGGTCTCCAGCTGGTGATCCTGCCTGAAGGTCAGCGGTCGGCCCACCCACGGGGGATGGCCCCTGGACGCGCTCTCCTGGGGGGGGGCAGGCAGAGGTGGGTTGGAAGTAGGTGGGATAATGGACCAAATAATCCGGTTATATCATCTTTTGGAAAAATAAATATAAAGGAAATCATCAAAGTAGACTAAAGTATCATGTGAAACATATTATGTGATTACTTGTAAAGACATATTACATTTCATTAAGTCATTTGTATGAATAAAATGGTCTTTATGTTCCTGTGAATGTGTATTGTCATATATAACTGTAGTTATATATTTTTTTATGTTGATGGATCTTAATGCATAATGCCATCAATCCATCTATTAGTTTGAACATATTACATCCTTTACTTTAACAAGGTACTTAAAAACATGCAGAACCACTCCACAAAATGTACTTTTTCCCACTTGTAGAACCGGTCAGCTTTGATGATCATGTCGACGAGGATGACGTGGCCGCCCCTCGCCGCAACCTCCAGACACGTTTTACCCTGCTGGGGGGGGTCATCATACATACAACATACGCGTTAGGTTACTTTAGGTACCCCCAGTACAATCAGGAAGAGAAGAGGATAATCTTCCCTCCTGTGTTGTGTGAAGTCGCTCGAGTTCATTTAGATAACAAATGTATTTCACGGTATTTGCATATAATTATTTGCTATGAGCCAATATTGTCTCACTTATGAGAATATCTACAGTAGCTCTCCTTAGTGAACACTGTTCTTTAGAATGAACACACAGCCTTATTTTAAAAGAATGACAAGTCATGAAGCACAGACAGCAGCTTTATCCACGGGTCGTGGTTCACGTTGAGCCTTACCTTGTCCGTCAGGTGGAGTTTGACTCCGGCTATGAGCATCATTTCCACCAGGTCCTGGCGGCCATCTTCTGCAGCGATGTGTAACGGGGTCTGAAGCCTCTGCAGGGAGAAGAACCACAGATCAGCGGCCAGGCGATGGTGATTGTACAGCCCTTAACCTCAGTCACAGGCTCCAAGGGCCTCTCAGGCCACATGTTATGACACCAACCCCAGGGTTACGATGCATTTTATATCCACATCATGATCGCGTATCGTATCATATTGATGTGAGTTTAACACAAGCGAATAACTACAACGTAATGAAATTAATACAAAAAGTCATCGGAAAATATTACGATGGAAAACCTATGAAAGCACAAAGGGACACTGTTTTTGAATGTAGCGAATTGCACTGAATTACTATAATAAATAATCATATATAGGCCTTTGACCAATGCGTATAGAAAATTAGACTGAACTGCTGACAAAGATAGTACTTTAAGGACTTGCACATTTGTAATTATATGCCACCATATCCACATCACACGAAGATAAGGGAACATCCGTTTGTTCAAGAAGAATGCCATCTCTCTCTTCTAAGTTTCACAATCCAGTAACTCTTGCTGCTGCTTGCAGTTATGCAACCTCCAGGCCACATGTAGATTGCAACCTTCTTCGTTCATCATAGCAACGGCGTCGACATTTCGAGCGTCAAACGTCGTTTCCTGCATTCTGGTGAAATTATATGCACTGATTTTTTTTTCCTTTACTGCAGCAATAGATGGTGTGAATGTCTTTATTTATGTCAAGTTAAATATACAATTCAGGCAACTGGCCCCAGGTGACAGTTCTAAATATAGAGCAGTATAATGCAGTAAGGCTCTCAGGCATTCTGCATCGCTTTCAAAAAGGCTACGTCAGAATGCATGAATGGCAGGTTTTGTGGGCAATACTGCGCCATTCTGTTATGCCTTTAGAGAGTGGAAGTGATGCATAGTATACTTTAGAGACTGTGGCGTTAATTGAGATGTGTCACCCTTTAGGCATGATTTACTCTTCTTTCCTTCTGTTGTGTATTTTGTCTCGGCAATTGTGTCTATTTTTTGGCAGTAAAAAAAGACCAAAAGCTGACGAAAAACACGTCACTGGTGCATCTATGAGCGGCGTTCTAGTGATTTTTTAAAACATATGTCCACCACTTCTTAAAAAAAAATTGCGGAGATTGAGGGGAGGGGGGGCATATCTATCGAGCCCCCCACCTCAAAATCTACCCCCACGCATCATAGTAACAGTAAGCATGTCTCCTATTCTCACCTTGTCAGGGATGTCCAGGTCACATCCAGAATCTAGCAGTAGCCGTACGACATTGGCGTGATGGTTGGACACGGCTATGTGAAGAGGCGTCCTGTTTTGCTGTTCACACCACAGGAATGATGTCACCAAACAAGACAAGGTCAACACAAATAATAAGTAAAAAAATTCCCCTGCAGTACGACATCCAGGACAACTCAGTGAATGCTACACACAATATACGCTTAAAGTAAGACATTGTTTTGCACTTACACTGTCTACAACATCTGTGTGAGTCTTTGCTTCCAGCATTAAGATGGTCACATTGACCAAGCCATGCTGAGCGGCGAAATGCAAGGCGTTCATGTCCTTCTGCAGAAAGAATAAAAGAAGAAAACACAACAATGTTACACTTAAAGCATCAACCATTTATCCATTTTTAAATCATCAGAGCGTTACGGGCGTAGTCTTCACTAGACTATGCCCTCACTAGACTTTTTCCCAGAGTCGGCCTCTGCATGGTGCAAGTAAATGTACAAGTGCAGCTATAATTTGAGCGTGCCATAGTTTGAGCGTTGACGTTGCAGCCGAAGAGCAGCAAGAGCTCAACACAACCGCTGTGATCCTCATCCACCGCCATGTGCAATGCTGTGAGGCCCTCCTGGGAAAGAACACAGAGAAGGGAAATCACTACAAAAAAACACTTTAGTAGATTGTGAATGTAGCTAGTAGCAGTGAGCCGCTCATACTGACACCTTCACCTCGATACAGCGCGAGCATCTGTGGTGCACCAGCCGCCACCACATATGGGCTCGCAGATGGCGTGCTGCTAAGAACATCCCACTTGTTAAACTGTGGGGGAACCGGCGTCGCGCTTCACTCACTGCGTTCCTCTCATCCACATCCAGGCCCGTCTCCAGTATCTTCCTCAGCACCTCACAGCATCCGTTCCTGGCTGCGAGATGCAGAGCCGTGTTCCCCCCCTGAGTCGCATTTGAAGAGGAGGGAGAAATGTGACGGTATGCTGATATTAGGTTTCACATAATTCTCGCTGAAAGTCCATTTCATTGATTAACGACAGAAAATGACATGTTCATGTCCGTGTGTGTGTGTGAAGGTGGTCACCTTGTCTTTCGAGCCGTGTGTACAACCCATTCCGATGAGGTACTCCACCACTTCTTGCTGTCCGTGTTCAGCAGCCAGTAGGAACGCTGTCTTCCCAGCCTGTCCAGACAGAGGTCTTTAGATCAACACAGTAGGCCTGACCGGAGACATGTCTTTAGATCAACACAGTAGGCCTGACCGGAGACATGTCTTTAGATCAACACAGTAGGCCTGACCGGAGACATGTCTTTAGATCAACACAGTAGGCCTGACCGGAGACATGTCTTTAGATCAACACAGTAGGCCTGACCGGAGACATGTATTTAGATCAATACAGTAGGCCTGACCGGAGACATGTCTTTAGATCAACACAGTAGGCCTGACCGGAGACATGTCTTTAGATCAACACAGTAGGCCTGACCGGAGACATGTCTTTAGATCAACACAGTAGGCCTGACCGGAGACATGTCTTTAGATCAACACAGTAGGCCTGACCGGAGACATGTCTTTAGACCAACACAGTAGGCCTGACCGGAGACATGTCTTTAGATCAACACAGTAGGCCTGACTGGAGACATGTCTTTAGATCAACACAGTAGGCCTGACCGGAGACATTGGCACTGCCACCCTAATTCAAAATGTATCTGCTCATGTTTGTTTAGGTTTTGTTCATGAAATGGTACCTGTATTCAGGTAAAACAGGCTTGGGAACCGGTATTGGATAGATAAGTTACAATACAAACATTTCATATAAATAACCTCAGAAAAGAAGGCAGATACTAATAGTGGTCACTTGATATTCATTGCAATGTCTCAGAACAAAAGGGCCTGTACTTTAAAATTCACTGCCACTGTTTGAATCAAGCAGCTGGTAATCCATTGGTGAAGGTTCCCCACAGAGCCTACCACAAATGGAACATATGTCAGTACAATACCAACAAGTTTTCTAAATGACCATTTTGTACTGTACTGTTGCTATCTTCTGTCTGTTTGTGTGATGTTTGTGTGTGCGTGTGTGTCTGTCTGTCTGTCTGTCTGCCTGTGTGTGTGTATGTGTGTGTGTATGTGTGTGTGTGTGTGTGTCTGTGTATGTGTGATGTCTGTGCATGTGCATGTGCGTTTGCACGCGTGCGTGCGCGCGTGCGTGCGTGCGTGCGTGCGTGCGTGCGTGCGTGCGTGCGTGTGTGTGTGTGTGTGTGTGTGTGCGCTGGTCAATGAGAGGGGAGGACTCCACACCTTGTCCACTCTGTCCAGGCTGAGATCCTCCAGGTTCTCCATGATGAACTCCAGGACTTTGGTGTGACCTCTCTGGGCCGCACAGTGGAGCATGCTCAGGCCATTCTGGAGGACCAACACACACACACACACACACACACACACGCACACACACATATCAGGTGCACACATACATATACGCACACACACACACAGACAATGTATATCAGGTGCACACACACACACACACACACACACACACACACACACACACACACACACACACACACACACACACACACACACACACACACACACACACACACACACACACACACACACACACACACACACACACACACACACACGTTCATAGTTGGGACATTAAAGGTTGCCATACCCACGAGTGGCGAGGTGTGAGGAGGGGGGTGGCCTACCTTGTTCTCCCAGGTGAGCAGGGCTCCAGAGGCCACCAAGAGCTGAAGGATCTTCAGGTGACCGAACCAGGAGGCCAGC